>NC_143444.1:12709096-13015017 GCF_987193195.1 Phasianus colchicus | reverse complement strand
TGGAAATTAATACATCTTCCTCTATTCTCTCTCTTCGAGGAGAAACAATTACAATATCTTAACTCTTACTTTCCAAGCACTTTATTAAGTTTGCACATATTCTGTACTATATAATTGGTATTAGGTATTGACTCTGAAGTGAAGACAGCATGTTTTGAACTCAAAAGCAAAAATCCAAATAAAAATCCATCCTTGCATCCAGCAATAATGCAGATTCATATGTTATCAAAACAGTTCATAATCAGAGTCCTACAGCTTCAGTAGGACTAAATCCCATAGCATTTTCTGAAGGATATTACCTTCTTCTCCTTTGTAGAGCCTAACTAAAGACAGTATTTCTTGAAAAACTTTCACCAAAACTGAAAGTACTTGACTAAGACAAAAGCCAGCCTCCTACCACTTCTCTTCCACAAATAATATATAACAGTATACATGTATCAGCCATACAAAGACAAATGCCAGCACTGCTCCACACTTTTGGACTATTATGCCATACCACGTTGTAAGTCTCGCTTCTTTCTGAGTTCACATCCTTTTAACAAGGAGCAAAACAGAAGGACTCCAGAATTTTAGAACTAGTGTAGGTTTTATTCACAGAAACATTTTAGAACTTCTTATTAAAAGTACTTACAAGCACCTGGAAGATAAAAAGGAAGTTAAAACCAGCCAGCATGTTCATCAACAACAAATATCAAATGAGTTCAGTTTCCTCTCAAGACAGATTGAAGAGGAAAAATAGGTGCCATTTACCTTCTTTTTAGCAAAGCTTTTGACAGTTTTGCACAGCATTCTTATTGAAAAAATTTAAATATCTGATGCAAATTGAATTACCATCAGACAGATGCAATACTACCTAGACAAAAAAAAACAGTCAAGACTGACTGTAGGCAGGACAGAGTTTGAAATAATCTTGAGAGATTTCATGATTTTAAAAATAAGACAAAATACCAGAGTGACAAATACAAGTTGCCTACAGTGTAGGCAAGAAAGATGAACTGCACAAGTGGAAGGATCCATCCAGATAGCTGTGCTGCAAGGAAGGATCTCAGAGCTAGCTATACATTGATCAACTAATAGAGTCAACACCACCACACAGGCTGGTTTAGGACATACTGGGATAAAGCAAAGCCTGCAATACACACAGCCTGATATTCCTGAACTTAACCTGACATAATTAATAAATGGATGCCTACACTATTCACACACAGCTTCTCCTCTTTTTGAAGACTAAAGAGATCATATCTGATGAGTCCTTTCTTTTTTACCTGGTAGTTCCGATGAGGTGATTCTCTCTTCAGAGGAAGACTAACCAAGCCCTGCAGATGCTTGGAAATGTATCACTTGTGTGAGCAAATGAAAGCCTCACAACATTTATTCATTTCCCTCACTTTTTTTAATCATTGCTCAATAGTGTGGAGTAGAAAAAATTGATCAGAATGCTAATAAGATAAAGTCTTATGTACTATTTTTCTAAGGTGAACATAAAATACGACTGAGAAGATTAGGCCTCATATGGAGTAATTTAAGTCAAAAATACAAGCTCTGTTTGTCATTAAAATTAAGTGAGCAAGACAGGGAGGAAAGCTCACAGCTAGTATAAATTTATGAGGGTAAAAAAAGGTTAAAATTCAAGTATTTCTTGGAAAGATTATGCATCTCTTTTGACCTATTGTATAAAGTGAACTGAAAAAAAGCACTGAAAAATTTAGTTTTGGTCAGACTCTTAGCTCATTTTTTCTTCCCCTCATCTGCTGTATTTCAGTAATCTCCCTTTTAAATTTGATCTTTTCAAGCAGGTCAGATAGTGTATATACATTGCATTGAAGTTCTTGTGGGCTGATTCAAATAGACCCTAAATCAACAAGTCTGAGTCACTGCCTGTACTATCCTTTAAATCTATATTTTGCAGCCAGCACCACTGAAGCTAGTTCAGAAAGCTAGAAACTCTAACTCCAAGCTCTACAGGCTGCTTCTATTCTCATTCTAAGAGGATTTCTCTGGGAAAGAAGAGGCATCTCTTCTTTGGTGTACTCAGGAGGGAAAGCCTATGGGGTAGATAAGGTTTTCCTATAGCTACAAAAGGCTACTCACAAACTGCAGAAGAGCTCTGCTTCGGAAGAGCTCTGACTCAGTTTCCCTCATTATACTCTTCCAAGTACCTGATTTATTGCTGTGTAACTTGAACTTGACTCTCAGCTAATGCAAAGATGAGGAACAGTTTCAAGGTGAGGCTAAAATATGTATTTTCCTTATACAAAAGTGGAAGAGTGGGATTCAACACAGCAGTGAAGGTGAAACAACCTTTAATTTCATATCTACTGAGCTGGAATGGCCAGTGTTTCACTATGTGCCAACAAGCACTGTGGGCTGTCATAATAAGGCAGCTGACGGTTGCTAATGTCCAGTCATCCTAACTCACATTTACAGAGCTTACTAGGGTTTTTGAATACATTTCCAAGGAGCACTTAACTCCTTGTTGAATATTACTGACACACACACACACACAAACCAAGCAAACAAAACCAGAAGAAAAATTTCTAAGAATTTTCCCTTTAGTGACATCCAGGTTTTCTCAGATACGCAGATGAAATTGGCTCATATTTGTGTAGCATGACTCTAGCATCTTTTTCACATTAATATCTTATTCTTTAAGCAGACGCTATTAAATTCATGGTATTACCAAAACCAGCCCAAAAGACAGTGGTTGAATACGATCCCCATTCACGGGTACTCTACCCCTTGAAATTCACACTGTCTGATTATGCAACTTGGTTGAATAATTAGGATTTATTTGGCCTAAAATACACATGATAGTGAATCTGTTACTTTTAGCGGCTGAAAAATCTGACAGTCAGTGGCAGTTGTCTTACTCTGTCTCCTTTGAATCAAGTACCTGGACAGCAAAAGATAAATAACTGTTCTCCACTATTTCCACTGGAAACTGCTGGAGTCTTAATGTTTGTTGATGATATACATCTAATTGAATAGAGTTGGTGATAGAAAAAATGCAATATTTTGTAAACCATGTTGACATTTTGCAGTTGGTGAGGAGAATACCTTCAATAAAACCGGATTTGAGCACTGGAAATCAATAGAATAAGGAATGCGAGCAGAATGAAAATTCTACATTGCAGAGATGCACTTCTGATTTCTACTGAAACACAAAGAGGTATCATTATTCTGAGCATGATATTGTTATACTGCAACTTCATCCACCCTAGTCTCCTCACGGTGGCCTTTGACTTTCTTGGAGTTTCTGCCAGTAAAAGATTCCCCTGCAAGGACCAAATGAGTACCATAAAAGACCTCAACAATGCAGACTAAAAACATTTTGCAGATAAGAGCAGAATACTGAAAAGAACCAAAAACCATCCAATAGCAGTTCCAGTACTGAACAAAAACCACAGAAACCATTTTTCAAAGCTAAAAGGAAATTTATGTGCTATAACAAATCTTGCTGTCTCAATATAGCAGTTTCACAGTACCAGGGCAAAGCCACCACCTCAACACTTCTAGAATCCCTGACAAAAAGAAAAATCATGATGTTTGTGATATGGTCATGTATATTTGGTGACGATGGAGAAAGCTTGGCAGTTACGCAGCTGCTAATGCACTTTCTGGTGCCCAATTTGTGAGCAGCACCAAGAGCTGGAGGAGGACAGGGTGTCTCTGAGAGAACAGCCAGCACTGTGAAAGGCTAGAAGAGTGTAATATAAAATGAAAAAAGACATTTGTCAAACTAAAATGAATCAGAAAATACATCCTACTACTTCGTTGCCCTAGGATGTAAAGTGGATAAATGTCCACACCACAAAAGAATATACAGGCAAAAAAGCCAGTCTGTAATTATGAACCATCATCAGTAATAAGAGTTTCCTGCTAAAACTGCAGGAAAGAAGGATCTATGTAATCATTTCTGTTTTTCATAGAGAAGTTATGAAGTTAAAAGCATCAGAAAAAAAGGCATCTTGTTTATTCTATAAAATAAGCTATAGCAAGCACTGTTTTGCTACTCTTTCATATCATGTCCCCTTCTTTAAAAAGTAAATTTTAAGCAAAACCAGTAAGTGAAACAATAATTGTCATCTTTCTCTTTCTATACTGTGCAAGAAAGAACTATTTTCCCTGGTATTTTACTATTTCTGATTATAGGTTTGCACTCCTTTCAAAGCTAGGCAGTGTCTGAGGTGACAGAGTAGATCCAATGAAGTAAATAAATGTCTAATAAAACAGCACTTTCAACTATGCAGAATAAATAAATAGAATTCCCTACTACACAAAGGTACTGTTTGTAACTAACAATAAAGTAAAACTTGAACAAAAAGATTGGTGAGGTCTTCCCTTATTTCAAGCATGCAACAGCTTGTATGTGAGCCATGATATTTCACTCACCTAAAAGGAAAGCTTTTCAGTGATATTCAATTGCCATTTGATCCACTGGAATGATCAAAAACCAAACAGCAGTATCATGCATTCGAATAGGAAAAAATAGGAGAAATTCATGCGATGAAACAGTGAATTAATCTTCTGTAAAGTATTGCATTTTTCCACAAAGCTTTCAAAGAACCTATTCATTTTTAAATGGCTTCTGCCAGTGAAATACAACTTCTTACCTTTATGTGCATCCTGCCTGTGTTTAAAGGCAGAAACACAGAGCAGCATGAAAAGTATTAATAACTTCAAGCTCATTAATTCCAATAAAGCAAGCATGCGTTTCAGTGGACACTTCAGCGCAGCTACTACACTGTACAAGTTAAGTATGTTTCAGTATGTTTTGCTAAAGCAGGACCTGCGTGTATAACAAACTTCACAATCATGAACCTTCGATTCAACCCATAAAGGTACCTACCAATTCAATCACTATCTAACTGAACTGGATCAGCACTAAACAGAGACTCCTTGTATTATGCAGGAGCCAGAAACAATATCCACAGACTTTTCATTTCCAGATTGAGGTTACAGGAATTTCTTTGAGGAAGAAAAAAAAATCAATTATTCTAACATGAAACGTACTAAAAAAACAAAAAGAGAGAGAAGACTAACAAACGCAGAAATTCAAACTACGCTCTTTAAGTAAATTTACAATAAGTTTTTAAATCTCCAGCTACAGCCTCCATCTGAGTACACTTCATTCCTCTCAACAGAGTCCTTTGGTTATCCACAACCAGTTTCTCCCACACGCATTAACAACTGAAGAAGCAGAGCCAACCTAATATTCCTCTAATCACCCACTGGGCCCGTTCAGAACTGTCTCACTTTCTCTGCAGACCCCCTAGTGACAAGTCTTATGTCCAAATAAACCCTTCAGAGTAATACTAAGTCATAAGGAGGTGTTTCCTCTTCCTACAGTGGAAATATTCAAAACTGCCTGAAACCCAGGTTCCTTTATCCATATGAAATTCACTATGGCAATCTTATGTCAGTCAGATGTACAATGCACGCACGAGACCGGTCCTGACAGAGATGTAACACCAGTGACTTGGAAATAATTGCTAAATGGATTTGCTTAAGACCATTAACTGTTGTTCATTGTAAATACAGTTGTTCATAATACTCAGTTATTAATGACAGGTTTTGAACATAAGAACGGCTATATGCTTTCCATTTAATTCAAATTTATCTAGTACCAAAATAATAGCATTAAACCTTCCTTGTTCAAACTGTACTCTCTTTACTCTTTAACGCTCTCACATAAGAGCTTCTGAAAGCAACCCACTGAAGCACAAGCTATGTTCTAGCACTGCACACTCTCCTCCACTTCCATTACCTCTCCAGCCTACATCAATGAGGAAACCACAAGTTTGATACCAGTCATTTATAAAATACACACCACTTAGTGACACAAGACTGAGTCAGGTTCTACCAGTAATTTTTGTGCAAGTCCACAAAGACTGCACTGACTGAAATAGTTCTTCTGGATTTGTAGCATTCCAGCTGAAAGTTAAATATGACCAAATTCTCAGCAGGACTCTCACAAGAATTGGACTTTTTTTTTTTTTTTTTTTTTTTTTTTACAGATGTAGGATCAAAAGTGGATGTTTTAGAATGTAATCCTGTAGGTTGAAGAGCTCTCTATTTTTCCACTAAAATTAAGCAAATATTGTATTATCTGCTGTGTATCCACTATAAATAATGAATCCTTCTGGCTTTTAAAAAGATTGGATAGGTTCAAATCCACCAACAATGTGTCAGATAACATTCTTACCATATCCTTGTTCTCCACGGGTCTGTCAAGTGATGCTTAGAGAATATTTTCTGAAACCAAATTTACCTTGGGGATTATAGTTTTCTGTCAACACATTACATAATTTGTTTTCAGATCTGTCCTATTCAAGGACAGAACCAGAGCATATGCTGTAGCATACCTCCCCCATGTACTGCTTCTTCAGCTCCTTCCAGTTGGTGGCTTTCACAAAGATTAATTTAGCAAGCGTCTAGTAAAAAGCTGGATAAACTAAGATTTTACTGGATTTGGGCCAAATAACTAGATCTAACACTTATCTGTCCATATCCAATACCTAACACGACAATAAAGCAATTATTTACTCCCATTTGGAATTTATGGAAGCCAAACCTTTAAAAATTTTGGATTTGAAGTTTCTGTTTAAAAGCCAGGAAACAAGGGAGGCAGCTGCAATGGCCCCCACCGCACACAGGGATCCTTCAGCTGCAAAGCACCTTCCAGCTCCTTCCCTTCCCAACTTGCTCTTTGCTTTGAGTTCTTCTTATGCACATCCCCCCCACAACATACCTTTGTGTAAAATTAAAGCCATTACAATCAGACATTGTGTAGTTAAGCTCTGAACAATAGTGATCACTGACAGCATTTTGGTGACCAAAAATAGTACATTTGTTACCTGCCTATACCACTGCTTACAGGCTTATTACGCAAGCTTCAGACATAACCCTTTTCTTACTCAAGTTCACACAACAAGCACACTGACTTCTACAGCTAGCTTCAGAGGCAACATCTCTGCTAGAATATGCACTGACAGAAACAGTTTTTGATTAGAAAAGTCTTTATTCAGTATTTCTTCATAAGTGAGTTCTCCATACCCTGCTCATTTTGACTTCACACTGTGGAAACCTTAGGAGAGTAGATGTAAGTATTCCTCCTGTGTGGAAAGTTTGGTAGCAGTTTAGGGGATTTTGTTTGCCTATTTGTTGTGGAGAGGGGGTTGTTTGCTTTAGAGGATTTGATTCCTTTTTTTTTTTTTTTTTTTTTTAGGGTAATACTCTAAGCTACTGCATTTAATTTTTAAATATTTCATTTGGAGATATTAATAAAGTAACAAAAGCAGTCACAGCTGAGTGAATTCACATTAAACTTATCCTTTTTCTTTCCTGTCAAAAAACAGTTGTTTGGAAGACTGCAGTGAGCACAGGGCCTGCTTTCCACCCCTGTCCTTTTCTTGAAGATTTAGTGAACTGAAATTTGTTTTGAGCATTCCTCAGTCCCAGCTATAAGAGCTTGTTTATAAACCACTGAGCATCTGAAATTTTTAGGATTTTATTCAGGCTTTTCTGTGTGCTTCCTTTGAAATAACAGAAGGCTCAAAAAGAATTTCATTCTCTGCAGCTCAATAGGTGCAGCAGAGGGATCCTCTCTCCCTGGCTTACTTTAACTTCGCATTTTGAACCACACAGTGCGAAGCAGGCTTAATTACCAGCTTGACATGTCCTTTTCTTACACTTCTTTCACAAAGGAGTAAGGTTGGAAGACAGTTGTCTTGGCAGATCCATGAGGATAAAGAGAGTAATCTCTTGGTTAACTTTTTAAAAACTAAATTTTAGTTGAGTAACTTGATAATTCCCATTCTTCCTCCCCTTAATCCCAGAAATCTAAACTTTTGACATAAAAAAACACTCTCAAATATATCACTTTATTTACTTAGTTAAAAATAAGTCAAACTTACTTAACATTTTCAGGAAAAAATTACACTTCTGTTTTTATTATTAACTAAGCAACTTCCACTAAGCTCTAATTTTTTTTTAATAAATCTAGAAGAGTTTTCAAAATCATAAATATATCAGTTATTTAGGCCCTTGCTACTTTCTCTTTCAGATCTTCAACATCTCATTGAAGCTCCTGTTGCATCACCACTGTCCTAGTTTGATTCCCTCATATATGTACCCATACTACCACTCCTTACAAATCCTTCATTACCGTATTCATTTAGGGGGAGTATCATGGTGAGATGCTGTTGATGAAACACAGATCAGAATGGGTATAAGTCACCTCTATTTCCTTCACTCAGTTCTCCTAATGAGCAATCGTGATTGAGGTAAATTTATGAATAATGACTTGTACTCAGTTTTTTCTCATCTCTTGCATGAGTGTTGTGAAAATACAAAACTATGCCAAGGATTTTCACATCAAATTCTAATCTTCAGATGCTCTAAATTGTTGCTCTGCAGTTTTAAATTCTGTCATTGAGATTGCTGATGCTGGTTAGAGTTCCAGTCAAACCACTGGCTTCCCCTTATCAAATTGTTACTACCCTTATATTCCACTTACATGGTAATTTTTAGTGCCTGATTAAGGAATTTTTATTTGTTTTTAATTAGCACTATCATTCCCGCCATTTTTTTAAAATTTATACATAACAGCAAAATCCTTTACAGAGCCTTCCCTTTTTAGTTTTCCATCTTCTTTGAGGTACAGTAACTGGGTATTATTTTGTAATTGGGAGTGGAAATGAGCTTCTTTAAATGTAATCATTAAATTCATTTACACTACATCACTTGAGACTTTAGTACATTCTATCTGGTTTTCCTAATTTCCTCTCATTTCTCACTCTGCTCATTTTCACATGTTTAAATCTGTATAGTCATGTATGGGTATATCCATCAATCTCAGAATTCCTAAGGCCCCTGACAATGCTCTTTGTTCCATACAAGTTTGTTTTCATGGTCTTACTGATTACTACCAATGCTGTTAAGAGATCCAAAGAGCTAAAGACACCATGGTTATACAACTATAAAAATGCCTTATAAATATTCTGTGACTGACTTATCTATACAAATTTCACAGCTTGAAGAATTTATAATTTTCAGTTTTCCCATCAGTGTGAATTCTTCAGCAGAAGGGTTATAGAGATGCCTTTAAAAAGGGAAGAAAACAGTGGACCACTTACATTTGAAAGAAACTTAAACAGCTGATTTGACAAATGTGAAAAGCTGTAGTGTCAAAAAGAAAATCAAATTGGTGAAAGCTGAGAGAAAGATTAGTAGTGCTGCGTCTTTGATGGGATACAATATAGAAGAGACCATTACTACTTTGGGCTCTGTACAAAAGCAAAGTATCAAAAAGAAGAGTTGACAGGCAGTGCATTTCTTGATGAGCAGAGAGATAATAGAGACCAATGTTAAAAACACCAACAACTACGCAAACTGGAAAGCGCTTAAAAAGAGGTAAACAAACAAAAATCAAACAGTGTAAATTACTAGTTGGGAAGATCTTAAATATCAAATCTCTGAAAAGCATAATTAAGCATTATTCATGGCAGAACTAGCCAGCATGTTTCAAAGATGTAGTCTTATGTGGTTATCAATATACAACGTTTTTTGTTTATAATCCTCTCGAGGGTTATGTTTCCTTTTTCAAACCCAGTTCATTATTTTGAAATTCTAAGTTTATAGATAGGAACATGATGACTAGGCTCAGATAGGAAGGTTTCTGTGACATGAATATCACATGACATATTTACATAATTTGATCCATATGAGTTGGATCAAATTAGACTATAATAGACAAACTATCCAAAGGAAGTTACCAAGGAAAACAGGTAATCTAGACCTCCTGCGTGAAACAAGACAGAATCGAGAGAAACCTAGTAATAGCAGGGGAGGGAAGAGAAAATGTTTAATTTCTTGCACCCTTTTTTCTCCTCTAAAATATTTAATTCAGTAGTTCCCATGGAAATGTTCTCAAAATGAGTGTCCCATTTCTGATTATTTCTAGTTATTTAACTGTTTTGTATTTCAACTGAAACAAACTACTTAGAGTCAGTCTGTGAGAATCAGTCTGGGATTCACAGAATTGTGAATTTGAAGTGTTACATTTCTCCCCTTTAGTCAAATTTCAAGATGTATGACTTCAGCTTAAAAAAAAAAAGCTCAGAAAAATTTCTGATACAAAACGAAAGCCCTCCCATTAATTAATAAACTTAAAGCTACTCGATTTTTTTTTTTTTTTTAAGTGTTTTTAACATGGTCTTTTCTATGTAGCTTTACTATGCTATAGCATATGAGAAATGGGTTCATTTGGAATGACTTAAACCACTCAAATTACACTAATTGACAGAAGAAGTAGAATGGGTGTCAGTTCATATGTTTTGGTTGGGAAAAAATGTTTTATCTAATTGGGATACTTACATTTAAATAACTAACTATGAAGAACCTTGGTAAAGTAGAAAATTTAAGAGCATTCTAAGATTGCATAGGTACACTAAAGAACTGCTCAGCCACTCATCATCTTTCCAAGATGTGGCTTGTAGTAAAAGTAATCAGAAATAGTAGCGACCAGCAACTTCCTGGAAGCCTTAACTTGAAATTATCTGGGGATTATGTAATAGTGCCAGAAATTCTAATGGGCTGGCAAAAAAAAGTAATTAAAAGACGAACACTGCAGTAGTTCATAATGCTATAGCTTCATTTGGCCAAAACCACCTTATAAAAGAAATAATTCAAAATGAATCTAGATAGGAGTTTATCATCATGTTAGATTTTATAAAGGAAGGTGTACAAATATGCAAATAGGTACCTTCTGATATAAATTTAAAGTGGCAATCATATAGAGAAAGCTATATTCTAATGCCATAATTTGAAAATAATAATTTTAAGTTTTTAAATACAACTAGTCCTTATTTTTCACTCCTTAAATCAAACATGCTGCAAGCATACTTGTACACCTTCAGAAGTTTCACTTTGAGAAAACCTCTCTTATTACTAATAACATTGTCTACATCTAATGTTCACCAAGATGTTATATTCAGTACTTTAGAAAGAATTTTAAATACAGATTATGTGGTTCCTGCTTTGTAATGGTTTCTGCATAATGTCCTTGTACTGCAGGGAATTTCATTAGCAAGTGCCCTGATCTCGTCCTCCAAAGCTTCATTGCTTTAGACAAGCATGGATTTAATTGAGAGAAAACCAAGCTGTGATTGTGGCTCAGGTGTGAAGGCTGTTTCCCTCAGCAAATTAAATTCGATGTAATGACCGAGCTTTCTTTTTCTTACTCTCCACTTACGAGAGATTTAGTACTGCATATTAATTATTATGCTGGCCTCTCTTACCACGATGTTGTTTTTCCCATCGTTTTGGGGAAGATTGATGCACAGATAAAATTGACTGTTTAATGTACTGTGAGGATGATTAACATCCTGAGAATAGATCACAAGGTTATTCTATGTCACGAATTTCTACAGGGCTACTACTTTAAACAATGAAACTCAACAAAATTATAGCCCCTGCTGATTCTGTGTTTTCTCTGCCTGAGCTCTCATGTTGGATGTTGCTGCACGAAGGCCTTACAATTGCTTGTTCTCCATTTCTGTGGAGGACAGTCAGTACTATGAACACCGACGTACACATCAAACAGCTAATCCCTGTTTGTCAGGAGTACTGACCCAAATACTCTGTGGTAACAGCCTCAATCAAAACTCAATTTATAATACCTGCAACACCAAAATGAACTATATACATATGAACTAGCAGTCTGCCTTTACAAAACCAAGAAAGAACGCAGTGGCGATATTGTCCCACCACACTAGACATGAAAAATCTGAAATGAGGCCATTATCTGTATGGAAATTATTTCCATAGCATGAATCTGAACTGCCAAACCCAGTGTGCCAAGATATACGTTATATTTACTAAATGTGAAAGCAAGAGCTGAGCACCTCCAGTATCTCGTAAGGTGAGTATATTCCATGCACGCACACACGTATAGAAACACTGATCAGGAATTTAAAAGGCAAAGCACTTTAATTCTCACTTCCAATCTTCTGGAGTGAAGCAATATAATCTTTTTGCTGAGAATGGAAGTGGTAGCAATACCTGCATGCAAATACTGTTTATCACTATTGTCATCAAGTTTATGGGAACATAAATTTCTATCCATAATACTTTTTCATCAGAGATCAATAAGCATCCAGTAGCAAATCACCAAAAATAAATGAATATATATATAATCATCTGCTATAGTACATTCAGGAAATTGCTCTGAAGAGTTTCCTATACAGCATGCAAACGCTTAGTTCTAAGGAACTTAGTGAGTGACAAAAGACTCTAAGGAGGATCAACCATAGTAAATCTACTCAGCCTTTCATCTCTAAGGATTGAACCATTATTTATCTTACATTTTAAAATCCTTAGACCTTGGACCATACCATTAAGCATGTTAGAGTCCCACTGATAGGGCCAGCTGCATTTAAGAAATTAAAATGTATTTATAATCCTGTGGAATATAACCCAGTGTAGACAATTGTATTTAAATAAGAAGAATGAAGATCATTAACAAGTCTATTACCTTGGAGTCATAGCATTTACACAACATGGCATTTTTGCAACTCTCCGGGTCAGAAATTCACAGCCTTAGGGACACAGCATTATTGTTGGCGAGAAATAGAGATTCCTATTCTGTCCTGTGTGCCTGCTTAGCATTTAACCATTAAGAAATGGACAGAGATGTATTAATATCTTACAGCCTGTTTCACACGCTTTGTGAAGACTAGTTCTATAGAAATTTGTGCGATTAAATGGACTGAGGTATAGGAGAGAATAGGACTGAACACTTTCAAAAGCCCCAGACTGAGTCGCTGTAAGCTAGGCCTTCTAGTGCATTTGTGCCTTGTCCTCAGCTGCTCAGAGTTACCTGCATTGGGCAAAGATGTTCTGCTATAGATGAAAGCATGAGTGTGCCCAGCCTATTTTAATGTAAGGCTTCAAATGTCTTCATTTTGTAGAGGGGGAAAAAAAATGAAATTTAAAATTTAAAAGGCTAAATGTATCTGCTCCAGAAACCTGTATTAGAAGTCTTCCAAAGGAAACAGAAAGTAGCTGAAAATGAAGAAAACTACAGCCAAATGAAATACTGCCTGGTGTTATGAACCCAATGCTGAGAGGTAAATATAAAATACATACTCTTATATGCTTGAATTAGCATATCATATTCATAGCCAGAAAAAAGCTATTACAAACTTAACTGCATTTCTTCATTAACTCTCTATCACAAACTCTTACAGTGCACCTAAACTTACTAATTCACTTTTCCTTTGTGTATCCCTATCCATGCTACCTTGTAATTCAGTCCCTCAGAAAAAGTATTGATTTCAAACTAAAAAAAATTGGAGATTTAGATTGATACAAAGAGGAAACTCTTCATTCTGAAGGTGAGAAGGCACTGGAACAGGCAGCCCAGAGATAAGCAGTGAATTCTCCATCTCTGGAGGCATCCAGGGCAAGGCTGTCTGGGTTCCTGGGCAGTCTGATCTGGTGGGTCACAACACCATCAACGGCAGGGAGTTGGAACTGGATGATCTTTAAGATCTTTTTGAATACAAGTCATTCTATGCTTCTATGATCATGTTGTTAAAAATACATGAAGTCAACATCTGATTTGCTTCATTTTCTCTATTATAAAAAAATAGCACTTTGTAAAATGTGCAGCAGATTCTTGAAAAAGCCTATCAGTTACTGAGGCTCTAGTCTCAATGAATAAATTCCTCAAATAAGTTTGTTCTGATAAAGAAAAAAGCACACTAGGAACTGATTAATTAGTGGACAGTCTAATAGCTTTTGACGAGTTTGGAAAACACCTGAGTCTCCATTAGGCATGTTATAGCAGCAACTGTATTTATTTATTCTTTCTTAATGAAAATAGACTTTGAATACTCAGCTAATGTCAACTGGCACAATCTATCTATTTTGAAAGTATTGAGACTGATCTGTCTTGGCTGAAAATCTGCCCATAAGCATAAGTCAAACTCACTATGCAATCTTGGTAGGATGACAGTATTCTTGCAAACTACGTCACGGGTGCTCCTCTCCTCTTGTGTTAATCCTCTAAACCATTCACAAGGCTGTAGTCCTCTTAATAACAACCACACAGAATTTGGCTGGAATTACACTAATCATTCTTCTCCATTGCCTAGAATTCTGTGGTTTCATTGAAATTCAGTCTTGATAGTGTATTTAGCAGACAGTTTTGTAACATTATTGGTTTTATATATGAATAAAAGTAATCTGTATATTAAAAAATTGAACAGTATCTGTGTAAAATATCTAAACACACTTTAAAGCTCTTCACCCTTTAATTACTCCTATGTTCTCAAACTTCTTTGCACTCCATCAAGGTATTCTGGTTGGGAAAAACAGAAATAAAGCAAGAGATCAGATACTTCCTCACTGAGATTTCCTGAAAAGCCTCACATGACTGAATCGAATGACAACAGAGAGGAAACTAAAGACAAGGAAAGTGAGAAAGCCTGTTGAATCAATAACAGACTATTTCACTCAGAAGTACTCTGAAGAGACTGCTCTCGGGTCATGAGCCTGGGTAGGTTTTTGAACACCCTCCTTTTTGTAAGATTTAGCCTCTTGGCTTTCCCTGTTCACTGTAAAAGTTACCTAGCTGCCAAGACTCTAAGATGGTATCTCAATCAATATCTGCTTTAAATACTTCTGGTAGCCACTCTCCTTTGGTTGACAACAATCTAATTTGTGTGCGTGTGTGTGTGTGTGTGTGCGCACGCGCTGATTTTAGCCAGAATTTTCATGCTACTGAATGTTTCATAAGGAAAACTGTTTATGGAAGGTGACTATTTGATAGCAGACTCTTTTTAAAAGTTTTTTTTCTATAATAAAAAAGTAACAAAAAACAACAAAACATTTTCGTAGTATTGAGTAATGTGTTAAATCACAAGAACTTGCTTGTCCTTTCACCGGTGTCAGAAAGAATAGCGTTTCAAAGTCAAATTTTATTTATATATAAAATCTAGTAAACTGGTTTTGCAATAAATAAGAATAGCATCATTTAAAGAAGAAGAATTATTAGCCACTCAAGATAGATACCTGCCCTTGTACACTTGGAATTTAATAAGGGAAGTTCAGGCTGGCAGAATGCATCATCTAGGCTGGTCTGAACTGGCTGAGAATCCGAACTCATCTCCTAGAGCCGAACATCATTTTAGAAAAAGAAAACTGAGGTCTCTAACAACTCCAAATGCCATCAAGGAGCAGAAGTTTACTTTTCAACTGAAGCCTGTGTAATTCCTTCTGGATTAATGACCAGATGAGTAGAGCCAGTGGCCTTGCATTAATACCTAGGAAAATATCCTGCATCAAAATTATACTGCTGGGTTTGGGGATTTTTTTTTTTTATTTTATTTTTCATCTTATGAAGTTTATGCTTTATTTTTACTTGTTACAGTTTCACTCATCTCCAGGTAGCTAAAGAGCTTTAGGCCATGATTTAATAAAGCATTTAAATGGATATGCAAGTCCTACAACATCCAGTGAGAATGCTTAAACATGCTTGAAGCTAAACATGCATTTTCCCACAGCGGAACATTTTCTTCCATTTATTGTTCAGTTTGAGTCTATTTTGCCATATTTTCATAAAGTAATTGTATAGCAGGCAAACCAAAATAGCTTAATTAATCAGCATGTTCTATGATAATAGATATTTTGGATGCAGATATGTTTACATCCATATTTTTATTCGGTCTATTCTCTTTATTCTGTCAATATTATCTGTGTACCATTTTCTTGGCGGAGAATTGCTGATCTACAGGAAAACAATGTCAACAAATAACCACAGAAAACCTAAAACAGGGCCACTGTAGGCATTTGCATTTTTCATACAGTCAGTAGAACTTAATTGGTATTTGCAGCTCTGTGCGCTGCCATCTTGCTCTGTCCAAGAAAAGCAAGCTGCTCTAGGGAACCTGGGACCCACCATTTACTTTAGCCCACAGTCAGACACCTCTCCAAAAAGGCCCTTTCTACAGAATTGTAGCAGCAGTTTAAAACTTGCATCACAAAAGTACCTGAGCACGAGTCATGTTAAGATCTCCAGGAAAGGCAAAACTATTAGTGGTCCTAGGCAGTACCACCAAATCTAAAGCCACACAAGGTCTATGTTTCGCTACTGCCACCAAGAACCAAACTGAACATGGGCTGCTTCACTCTTCCAGAGACTGTAGGAACAATTTGGACTACCAGGCAAATTAAATATCTCCCCTTTGTTATAGACACGACTATCACCCTTTGTGTTTAACTGTTTCTCTTAATTCACTCCTTATTGCTCATATTCATAAGTTTATACACCCCCCAGGAATGCTAATTAAAACCAAGCTGGCCCACAGAAGGTTTAGATGACATGCCTATAGTTCCAGCACCATCAGTTCATTTCAGCTAGTGGAAGGAGTAATAATTTCACATGCTAACAAAAAGAATTTCGAAATTAAAGATTAGGCTACTTCATATACAAAGCCTGCCTAGTCACCAATCCCTCTCAGCTACAGAATCACAGTTATCCTGCAGCCTCTCCATTGCAAAGGAGAAGCCAGCATCACCACAAGGAACAGCGCTGATACAGAAGCAGATGGCTCCCGCTTGACCAAGTGAGATATGATTCAGCACCTGTCCCCAGGCAGCGGCATCCCATTTGGCAGTGCTGCTGCACAGCCTTGAGCAGGTTTGTAAAGCCACCCGCCCGTCAGAGAGCAGCTCCTCTGCAATGCAGCTGCTTTCCAAGGGTACAAGCTGGTGCCAAACTGCCTACAGCCAGATTCATAGCTAAGATTGTTTGCATTTATTTTTTTTCTTATAACACTCTCGTAGCTTTTTTTCTCCAGAAAGCAGCCTACTGATTTTAATACAAGATGCCTTGTTAAGTGCTGTTTAACACTATGGCTGCAACCATAGGAGCTATTTTGCATATTTTCAATTTGTACAAAAAAGCTTTTAAATCTATCTTGACTATTTAAATAAATAACTCTGCTTACTAGCTTACAGATGGACTAGTTAGCCCAGGTTCCTGAAACCTTCTAATTAGAGAATGGTTTAGATTGGAGAAGCCCTCAGTGATCATCTAGTTACAATCCCACTGCCATGAGCAGGGTTGCTACCTATCAGATAGGGCTGTTCAGGGCCCCATCCAATCTGCCCTTGGACAACCTGAGGTACCTATAGGGAAATTATCAATATGCATTTATGAACATGAAATCATTCTTAACAATTAGCTACATAAATTGTTACATCAGTACAGTAATGTCTCCGCTAGGGAAGTAAATGACAACAGTTCAAGAGCCTTCATAGTGTTGGAGCACCAGAGAAACCAGCATAAGCAAGACAATTTCACACACCCCCCAGTACTCAGCTGCATGCTGAGCAGATCTGCACACATGACGTCACAAGGATCCAGATACAGAAAGAGCATGTTACACAGTAAGATACTCGTGTACTCATGTAGCTACACTCTATCTACCTTTACCTGCCAACACCTGTAATTAATCTTTATTTCACTGGAATACTTGTCTACTGCACACAGCACTGTGTGCACCTACTAATCCTTAGTGTATAAGAAACACCCAGTGCTGCTGCAAATGTTTGTAGTATCCCTCAGGCTTCTTCCCCAGGAAGAGTATAACTTTAGATTGCGCGTACCTTTTCTTTTCCTTCTCTCTCCATTTTCTTCCCAACCCCAAAGCAGTGAAAACAAATCAGGACATACTAGTCCCAGCATTTGTCACTGTTCTCTGGAACTGCTAAGTTGAAACAATTTTTTTTAAGCCTGTTATATGCTAATAGCAGTGATAATTTTAATAGACTAAAACGATACTATAAGTCAGACAAAACCTGCTTTAAAATTCATAGAACAGGTTCTTCCAAACTAGCTGTGACCACTTCAAGAAAAAAATTAGGGAATGCTGCAAGAATGCTATGGAATGTGAGAGCAAAACCAAGAAATTGCCATGGTAGTATCCCTCAAAGAGATGCAGATTTACTGCACAAAGAATGATACCCTATTAGATAAACATTTTCACACAACACATCAAAATTTTATGTAAAGGCAGTAACAAAGCAAATTTATGTTTTACACTTGAAATCAATCACGATAACAAGCAAGGAAGGCCTTGGGATTACACCCTCTCATTTCCAAGGCTGATTATAAATGAAGTCACCAATTTGTTTCGTGTCTATTAGAAACAGTTTTGCTTCTGTTTTGATTGGTTTTTAGGTTTTTTTCACTTGTTTTTTTTTTCTTTCCCCATTTGAAATGATACCACATGAACTCACATGAATTTACTATTATGTACAAGATCAATGAAAGCCTGAAGCTTCACTGCACTCCAGCAACTACACCACCTTCTGTAATTGCCCTTCAGTCATGTCAACTTTAAACCCATCATAGCATCTGATTATTTTATCTTTGTGTAACACTCAATCCAAACTATTGTTCTTCAGGTTTTGGGTTTTTTTTTTCCCACATTGTGCTGCCTGGAAACTAAGATGAAGCCTCTCCCCTCCCTGCTTCAAAAATGAAGACTACAACAAAGAACATAGGAATTGAATTTTTACAAGTACCACTGGTAAAATAGCCTAAGAAAACTTTCAGATAGTACTTACAGAGACAGATTAGTTCAAGACCCAAAACATAGAAGATACAGGCATGAGCATATAACTCTATGAGATTTCCTGGAAGAGGTCATTTTTCAATCACTTACAGCAAAATTTCAGTATCCAGACAACAGAAGTTAATTTAGAAAAAGGTCATTATTAACCTCTCTCTACTATTAATGTGTTTAAAATAGTTATTGACACTGACCAACGCTTGCAAAGCACCTGAGAAAGAACTGTCCAAAAGCAAAGCAGGACTAACTATGCTGCTAAGTAACCAAGTCACCCACCTTCACTCCACTTCTTTAAATAGACATTACACCGGCTTTATTCAGACAAACTGTTCAACAGTGCAATGGAAACTGAGAAGCAATGTATGCCATATAAGCAGTATGTGATGGTTTATGTTTAAGTTGTCTATCAGCATAATAAGAACTGACAGAATTAAATTAAATGACTTGAAAGACTGTTACTGTTTCCAACAAGTTAAAGCTCCATTTTAGCAAAACTACAGATTATTTATAACAAGAAGCATATTATTAATAACAACTACAGCTTCATGCACTGGTTTGATTCTTTCAGCCAGAGAATCATAGTCTTTCACCAATTCTATTTACAGAATGGAACCACTGTTTATATAAGTGGAGTTTCACACCGGAAAACAATAAAGTAATTGATAATAAGCATCATCCTTATTCGTGATGTGATTGGTGACTTGTGCTTGAAAACAGCTAAGGTATTTCTTTGCCTGCATTCTCCTGACACAAGCATTTGCATCTCAAATCTTCACAATATCCCACATTTTTTATGGGTAGAAAAGAATTAAGTTGTACTGAAGAAACATTTAGATGTTACACTAAGGGGCATGGTTTAGCAGGAAATATCAGTGGTAAGTGGGTGGTTGGGCCACATGATCTTTGAGGTCTTTTCCAACCTTGTGATCCTATGATTCTAAGTAACAAAGTTACGTAAAATAAATTGGGTAAAGGCAGACCACAGTGAAGAGAACATTTGGTCCCTGGAGTGACCTCCCAGCCTGTTAAAGCTGAAAGGGTGATCTGAGCAGACTTCTAATCAACTTCACCAGAAAAAAAAGCCAAAGAGTGGATTTTCTTACTTTTATTTTTTAATGCTCTCAGATGCATTCTACTTCTGAGTGATTATTTCTTCAACTTCTCTGAAGTAAACAAAGTGGAAAGGCATAGAACCTCTGTCTTAGTGAAAACTGCTCTGCTGACAGGGAAAAAATTTCTCTGAACAATTATTCCACTGAACTATCATTCACATTGAGAAAGGTACATGCTTTAGTCAAAATGAGAATGCTGTATAATGCAAGAATTTGTAACTGTGTTAGCAGATGAACAATAATTTTTTGTTCCCCACATGTATTTACACTTACAGTCGACAGCAAAATAACAGAACGTGTTAATCAATTCCTAATGAATTGAACAAGGAATGTAAATCTGCACAGTAGAAGCTCACTCTCAGCACCTCCAACACCCAACAGATGCAAAACTAGGCTTTCATAAGAGCCCAGGGGTCTTCCTACAAGGGCTCAGCACTGTCAGCTGTAGGCAATGTTTCAGGGTGCCAGGGCTGCATATTACTAAATCATAAAATAACCTGAGTTGGCAGGTACCCATAAGGATCATTGAGTCCAACTCCTATTTCCACAGACAACCACCCAAAAAAAAAAAGTCAGACCATAGATTTGTTAGCTTATGCAACAAAAATAGATAGTATTCACTGACACACAGACACGTCTTAATAAATCTAGGAGAGATGCCAAGGACACACAATTTTGGACAGTCAATTGTGAGACCAAGTTAATCAGACTATAAATTGTTTAAAGGACCTATAGAAGCATTCTGGGTAATTTCAAGTGTAGAAGAAAGGTTAACAATACCTACATACCTTTCAGCAACACCCAAATTTTGATATAGTACATATACAATATAGGATATTTAGCTATCTTGCCATTAACTGGTTAGATACTCTGCCCTTTTCTACGTACAGGGTGATGGTTTAAATAAACACTTTCAGGAGGGCTAAATCAGCCCAACTATCTGCCACACATCTGCTTCGCAGCACAGAGCACTCTGTGGAATGTGACTACTCTTCTGCCATCTAAACTGGAGATGAGTTGTCTGTGGGGGTTATTGTTTTTCCAAGGAAGCCCAGCCTGCATGCTAGATAGTCTTTTAAAAATTAGCTGCATGGAGCATCATTTGGATTACTGACAAGAACCTTCTTTCTCATCTAAATCCAGACAGACCTACAGGATGACCTGCTGTGCACAGTTACATGAAAGCTGAAAGCTTATTGCTCCCAAACGTGCTCTGGCCAAGCATCTTACCTGTAAATGAATTTAAGTTACAGATATTCCTTTTCCATTTATTAGTAAAATTTACAGGTTTCTCCTCATTCTAGAAGAGGCTGCATGGTGCTACAGTTAACACTAGACAAGCCTTTACCAATGAGCTCTCTGATATTATTTTACTGCATTTCTAGCAAAACTGAAGTCTATCTGATAACAGGTCCTAAAGCACTGCAGAAATGTGGTTGAGAGGTTCACATAAGATTCATAGGGTCCACCATTAAAAGCATATATTGTCTCTAAAGGTTAATATTATGTTAAGATAAAAAAATTAACACAAAGGGACAAACAGAAAAGAAAAACTAAATTCTCTCAAATTCTGAGATTAGAAAAGATGAGTATCCTACCCTCTGCATCTCTGTGAGCACAAGCACTCCCATAGTAACAACTCTTTCTTCATTAGGACCCGCTCAAATTCCCAGCATTTCATTCCTGCTTATAATGCTGCTTGCACTGAATAGAATACACATTAATCATGGCAGGTGTTACACAGCCTAATTTTTAACTCTTCATACCTGTGTATCATAAGGCCACTTCCTGTAAGGCAAAAGCTACAGCCAGGGAAGCAATAGATGGGAGGTGGTCACTGACTGTGAACACTTGCCATGCAAAAGTCAGCCCCCAGTAGTGAGTTCTGCAGATGCACAGCCAGGAGGAAGAGCAAGAGGAGAAGCTGCAGAGCTGCAGGTGCAGGGCAGACTGTAGCAGTGTACAGGGAGGTTGATGGGACGGGGCTGAGTTACCTAAGACACAGTGCACATACCAGTATTCGGTCATAGAGATGAATTGTTATTTTAAAATGCAAGGCTCATTTTAAAAAGCCTTTAAGGAGTATGAACAGAAAAAAAGTACAATGCCTTGCCCAAGATTTTACCACCATTCAAACACAAAGCTGGAAAGTGAATCAAAGCAATGTTACCCCAGCTGAGACAGGATGTCTTGTGCCTTCCAGGCCCTTTCAGGTCTGTATCACTTACACTTAGCTATACACAAGTACTTTCCACACTCTCACATTATACTGTCTACACTCTAAAATGAACAGAAGCCTAGGGGCTGCAGTCAGTGCAGCACCACACCAGTTCTAAAAGGACGGAGAAAGCATCAGGTAGCACAAACAGATGGCTTCCACCTGGCTCAGTGCATGGACAGACCTCCTGCACCTTCGCTTGCACAAGTGCAGACTAGGCTGACCTCAGTTAAAAAAAAGACCATCAACACACCTACTGTATCTGAAGAACAAAGTATGACAGAAAAAAAAATAAGTGTGCATACTAATGTTTTCCACACCAAAACCTCCACCTTTCTGAAAAACTGTACAAGTTCTGGATCTGTAACAAGTTATGAAACCTCCGACTTTCAGAGAATGCTTTGCTCAATTATTTGCTGTAAATACACACAAAGATCAGATAAGCCCATTGAATAACTCAATATGAGAAAAGGTTGCTAACCTCCTTTAGTATGTACGCAGTACAGGTATTTGGAGAAGACAGGGCAAGTCAGGTACCACCTGCAAAAAAATTTGAAGCAGGCATCTGATTCTCTTTTTAATGAGAACAGTGACTTGCAGGAGAGCCAGCTTATCAGAATGTAAAAGAAGGGGTCAGTACACCCAGGATACAAAGACTGTTCACATCCAAAGTAGTTTACACATGTTTTGCTATGTTTGTACTGCACTTGGCTACAACTGAGTGGAAGTTACTAACTAACACTCCTCAGCAATACCAGTGTTTAAAAAAAGGAAGAATACATTTCTCTCTAATGTTACAGGATGTGTCATGGTGTACTCTCCTTACTCCTCCACTCATCTCTCCTGAGAGAGTGGTAAAACTCAGTTAAGTGGTGTTCACTCCCACTCTCCTGTTACGGATGTTTTAAGATTTAACTTCTTGATAAGCTGATCCTGTTCCTCCATCCCTGCTGCTCTCTGTGTAGGTGTGAAAGGCTCTTGTGGACACATGCTTCTGTCACATAAAAGCCTGCTCTCTCACAAGAGTGTGAGCCACTATGTGCCAGCCTTCTGCTGGAGTTTCCGCACTCAGCCTCCTAAACAGGATGAACAAACCTAATCTTTCTGTCCAGTGATGCACAGACATGGGTTCAGAGCTGAAGCCTGAAGCTGGATTAAACCCCCCAGGACAAGACATTATGATCAAGTCAGACAGAGATGAGCACAAAGAGGCAGTTACTCCTTACCCCTCCTTACCCTAGTAAGGAATGTCGAAGCCCAGAAACTCTTCTCTTCATGGGGATGTTCCCAGTGCCCTTACCTAGATTTCCGGCCTCAGAGTTTCTTTCTGCTCTCACACCCATGTAACCACCTCTATCATACCCCTCCACACAATGAGGCTGATGTATCTTCAGATGCTGCATGGCATCTATTAACTGTACCTGTGCCCCTAGGGGAATTTGCCTGGGCTAAAAGCACTTCCAAATTGAGTATTTCATGTGATTCACTAATTTCTGTGGTGGTGAGGCCTTTGTGTTTCCTGGGCTCGCCCAGCAAAGCTCCCTGAGGGCACAGCCCTACACACTACCTCAGCATCCCAAGCCACAGAGCAATCCAACAGCCACATTTCCCATTCAGCCAGCCCCAGCACTTATCCTCTACCTGCTAGGATCATTAAAGCAACTAATCCATGGGGGCAAAGAAGTGACATACATCACCACTACAGCTTCAGCCAACCACATCTTCCTGCCCACACTGAAGCTGGAAGGAGAGGTGAGGCAGGCCAGGCTCCAGCAAGCAGGGGGAGCAGGCACAATGTGATAGGCACAGCACCTCACTCAAGGGTGCACACCAGAAGTATGCTTCCATGGCATCATCACAACAACAGACCCAAGGCTCTCAAAGGACAATGAAAAATGAAAAATAAAATTCAAACCCCACCACAGAATCCTGCATGATTTTGAAAAAATATCCTTAATCTCTTTGTCTGAAGCCCTCTTCAATAAAGTAGCACATTATTGTGTGGAGATGGGATGCAAGAACAAACTCAAGACCTGTGAGGTACTTGTAGAACACTACAAGCAGTGTTAGGGAGGTAACAAACAAGTAAACATAAATAATCTATTTCAGACAGTCAAGTTCTTCCCCTTACAAAAAGGGCTTCAGCTCACCACACAAAGAGAAGGCTTAGTAAAGAATGCCCTGAAACAGGAGGTATTATATAACCGAGCTCTTACCTTCAGCCCCAGGTTTCTTAATCTCTACAGAGTCTGTCACACTGCATTTAAAAATGATGCTAGTGTAACAACAAGCCTGATGCACCATCAGTAAATAAAGCTCATGCTTCCTCTGCTGATAAATCAGCCATGATCAGCATATATATTCTTTTCATTTTGTTGTAATGTTTTCAAATTACCTTAACACAAAGATTGGCATGTTAATTTTCTTAAATTATCATAACATTACTATAAAACACTACATTAAATTTTCTTTTTTTTCCTGCAAATAATATAGAAAGCCACAAGTAATATTTTTACTTGGGGGGGGGGGGGGGGGGGGGAGGGAAGAAAAGAGAAACTGCAAGTTGACAAAAAATTTGATACCTTAAAAGAAATTACTGGATCTTACTTTCATGTCTGTATCATTACATAATATTCTGGTAATTTAAGAGCTTAAACATTTTCCATGTATTGGGCCTACAAGAATTCTTTTTGTTATACAGAGAAGTACATTTGGATTCTAATTCCCCCATAAAAATCTGTAGCAATGACAGACTACAGTGGTAGTGGTATTCACCATTTACCCTAATGCAACTGAGTCTAGATCCTGATCCTTGAATTGTTCTTTGTAGTGTCTAGAATCAAATGCAGCTCTGATTACTCTTGAGAATAGTCATACCTTGGTAAATTGAGTGCTTGAAATCAGGCAAAGTGCCACTTCAGTAATGCTATTTATGAAGCTACATTGTGTTTGTTTCATAATGGATAGTTTCAACCCTGGTTTAGTGCTAGGGAAGAACATAACAAAGGCAATCCATAGGATTGAAAGAAATAGTATCACTTTGAACAGAAGCATCCAGATGGACAAAGAGAGCCAGAAACAATTATACAGCAACCAACAGCTTTATGACAAAAACAAAGATCTCTACAAAATAGAAGAAACTTAACAATGTTATCAATGCTTTTAAGAAAACCTTTCAGAACATGCCCTTTGTTCTAGGACCAAATTGTTTTCCAGGGCCATTACATTTTCCTAGCTCATCATCCCCTTCATTTTTAATTAGCTTTTTTCATAGCCGTGCTACGTTCCATCTCCTCTGTAATAGCTCTGTCTGTACTGCTGTCCTCATACCAAAAAATGTTAGCAAGCAAACAGTGCTCTTGGAACAGGGACTTGCATTACAAAGACACAGAAAACCAGATTTGTGGGCCAGGTCACTCCTGCTTTTGGGAAGTAAATTGGTCTGGGTAGGGGGCTTAATCAAAATAAATCCAGGTCACATCTGGCTACAGCTAAATAGTTCCTTACAGATCAGAGCACATCTTACTCAAAAAAAATGAGGGAAAAATACTTCAATATGTACTATTTATTTTAAAAGAAAACATAACTAAAGCTGGGACAAAAGTCACCACAGACACAAGGTTAAATCTTGTTCTTAGTTGTACTGCGGTATATTCATTTTCATAATGTGACTCTGCTTCTACCACTGCATCTTAATCCAGAACCTAACCTATAAGTAGCTGCTATAGAAAACAATCAACTTTTCCACTGTTCTCCCTTGAGCTATTTTCCAAAAGAGTTTCGTGTCTCAAAAGTTTGATCCTGGAGATTTCACTTTCATTTCCACAAATTCCCTGAAGCATTCTGGGATTCTCAGCCACAATTGTCTGCTCTCCCCTACATGTATCTTCAGTCAGTAGCTGGAAAAGTGTACTAAGAGTATGCCAATATGGTAGAAGCAGACTTGAATCAATGTTGAGCAGTCATTTTTGCTGCTCTCATTGTACTTGAGCACAGATTTGGCCCAAGTCAGATCTTTCGCTCTCCATTATCAAATTATTTTGTTCCACTGCCACTTCTGGTAAGAAGCATACTAGGCAGAAAAGAGTTGTCATCTTTTTTCGCCATTGAGATGGCAATGATACCCAGAAGACAGCTGGGTTTCATAAGTATCTACAGGCATTTTTCTCCAGGAGCTTCTGCTAGAATGTTGTTCTTTCATTCTGTTCCCTGCCATAGTTGTTTGTCAACACCATGACAGACAAAACCAGAAAAAGAACACTGTATCTAAGAAGCACTCTGCGAAGTCTTGCAGAAAGAAAAAGAACCTAAACACACAACTGAGTATCTTGAAAATCCAAACAAATGAAGGAAAAAGAGGAGAAAAGCACCTAACGCCACAAAAAGAATCCAGACTCCCAAGCTTCTTGGTTTAAACTTAGATCATTAAGACATTTCCATCTCCAGAATTACTTTGTAATACATCTCCACGCTTTGTAGTCCTTCCTAAATTCAAGAGATGCTGAGTTATGTAGAAGTGATTCAGTTTCTCAAGCTTTGAGTATTTCTGAATATTAACCACAAGTTCAGTTTAGTTCTATTTTTATCTGAGCTAGCCCTCCCAAATCTAACACTTCCCTTCTAAGTTTAGTAAAGAAATGGCAACTCATGCTTCTACTCATAGATATTTTAAGATCTCTGAACACTACATTTTTTTGCTAACTTCTGTGTTAGTAAGGAAAGGTATATTTGTGTTTTACATCACTTAATATACAATAATTTCATAAACTGGTTGTGCAGTTACACAGCTTAAGTTATGTAATGACACATGGCCAATCCAGTTGCTGCAGAATTAACAACATTGGCATGAGAGGGCTGTCTTCCTTACCGTATTTATTCTTACCTATTGATCTTTTAGAATTCTTATCAAGAGCATGAAAACTTATTAACATGTATGACAACAAAGGCTCCTACATGAATGATATTACTAAGACATTCAGACATTGTTCTAATTCTAAAATTCTGCTTCTTAGCAAAGAAATTGAAGAACGCTAAGAAAGAAAAGGAAGATGAAGGAGATCCATTTGAGGAAGATGTGTGCTTAGTGTCAGAAGAGCCAGGCAAGGGAGAATGCAGATTCTAAGGCTTTTCAATCCTAAAATTATTCCCATCTTCCATTCAGACCAGGACTGTAGAATCTGCTAAAGAAAAAGGTTAATGATCCAATATTCTGTTGGCAAAGAGCAGCCACCGTCATTTATTTTTATCATAATAGCCCTTGGCAGGCTATCTCTCCCAGTAATACAGCAAACATTTTAAATGCCTTTTCAGCTAAGCAGTTTGGAGAGTGGTGCAAAAATAAACCACAAGTAAGCAGTTTCAACCCAAGAGTTAAAGCAACAATAATTATTACTTAATTCCTACTCATCTGCAGCTCCTGGTGTGACATGGCAAAGGAAGTAGTTGGAGTGTATGGAGATTCATTGCTTCAAGATATCTCCAAAAAAGGTATGCATTTTCTTAGTGTAACAGTGCTAATAAAGCCTTGGAATAAAGACAGTGACTGACAAATGAATACTAATAGGCTAATGAAAACACCTGCAGATTGCTAGTAAATGACTTGCATATCACAAGCATTGGTGTGTATTCTACTTTAAAAGATTTCAGTCAAGCTTTTTTCAACTTTCACTTCATGGTTGAAACTTCAATCTTATCCTACAAATACAATGCGTATATAGTCACTTTTCAGTGACTTCATTCAATTCATAATTTTTTTTTTTCAACATGTTCAAATCACTTTGATTGAGGAGATATACCTTGCTGTCGTGTGTACAAAAGAGGGTTTTCATGGAGAGAGATCAAGGAGAGGAAACACTGAAATGCTTAGTCACAAGAACTAATAGCTTAGAACTGAAGTGACTTTTTTGTCCCCCTAGAACCACACTCAGATCTTGAACAACTCACAGCTGAAGTCTTTCTGTCCTTCTGAGCCTGTCTCCAACATCTCATAAGCATCCAAGACCCTATTCCAAATCCAAAAGTTAGTATAATTTACCTGTACCTTTCCTACTGATTTAATGGGAACAAGACTTGGTTATTTGCATGTGATTCCCATAAACAGCAAAGGAAATCAAGTGAAGTTAGACAATTAACCTGGTAGATACTAAAAGAATGCCTAATTACTCAACACCACGTGTTCTCCAAATGCTGCAGAGCTATGCTGACAAAACAGACTTTGGACAAAGCGTGACTAAATCCACTCATCAGATATTTAGTAGCACTGAGAAATTAAATGAGGGTAAAACATACAAGATGAAAGAACTGGAATGATTTGGAAATCCAGTACAGTCCAGGCCCCAAATTAAGTGATCATCTCTCTAGGTCTTTTCCAGTTTAAGCGCAAATTCATCTCCCATTTAGATAGAAAAAGTGACATTCCACTCAACACACCCACGAAAAGCAGAATTACAGCTGAGTCTGGCTGATTTGCTCTTTCAAGAAGAGGCCAAAGGAAGTATTTGCCGCCTCCTTCACCTCCTCTCTGCTTTTACTTGCAACTACATGGCTGGATTCCCTAGTTACTAGTCTTGCTGGAAGGTCCTTATTCCAGGAAAATTAGAAACCTATTTCTAAATCAGTCTTAGCATTCCCAGTTTATCCATTTTTCTTTCTTAGCGTTAAATTAAACACACATAATGTTTCCAGTCCTCACCTATTTGTGATTCTCCATTGAATTCTTGTTCAATGTACATTTAAAGAATACTCTATACAAATATTTTACCACTGAACAAAATGAAATAACATATTTCCTTTGTCAGTCATTTTTATCAATGTACAATACCACTCGGATCTATCATCAATGTCATAATGCTAGTCTTATTTTATTTCCCCCTTACTTGAATGTGTTGCTAACTCTCAATTTGTTATAGAGAACTATAAGGCCATGCAAGTTAAGTGGCTAAAATCTATACTTTTTCTAAAATTACTGAATTCATTTAGCTGACATTAAGTGCCTGTTCTGCACTAAGGTCAAATAAACAGCCTGAATGACATTCTGGATATCAGTTATTTTTTTTTTTTTTCCAAATATCACTTCTGAATATCTTCCATGATCCTACCTCAAACAAATTGCTGAAGGAATGATCAGCCTGCTTGAGAGTATGCCCCACAAGACTGATCTTGCAAGGTGATGAGTCATTAATTCTGACTGAATTTAATGAGAGCTCAAGTTCTCAGCAAGTTTCCAATTACAGCCGCGAGCTCAGAACCAAACACTGTGAGAAGTTCTCAGTGAACATCTACTGTGCAGAGCAGCCATAGAGAACAGGAAGATTGAGGAGTTCACAGAAGAATAGGTAAAACAACTGGAAAACTGGAGAAAAATAATTTGAACATAAATCTTTAAGCGCTTACAAAATCAGACTAGCAGCCAATGCATATGTTGAATAAATGAGCCATTTTTCTTACTCAAATAATCACAGCAGCATGCATTTGGGTGCTTGTTTGAAGAGATTAGAGCAGTGATAATATTAGAATCAGTAAACAACTAGTGTGTATTAGTATTCCGAGTCTTATTTCTTAACCCTTTGGAATAGCAATTAGTCTTCAGTTTAATTGATCAAATAAAGCTAGTAGAAAATTTAAAAATGTCTTTTCTAAATGACAAAACTGAGGCACTTTATTGATCATAAAGATTTTTTTAATGCAAACTGAGGACTGCTGAAGTAGCAGAACTGTCTACAATAGGATACAGCGTACTGCGATAAACCTCCCATCTCCTATCAAGCCTTCAATGTGCTGTTCACTATGCAGTCTTTATCTTCACGTGCTGACACATGTAATCTAACATTCTCACTTTGCCACAGTAGGAGCAATTGCTTGACAATTTGATTATGGTTTCCTGTCAGCTCATACACAGAATATTCTTTGAGCTTTCAAGAATTGCAAAATATTTTGATTTTACAATGATGATAATCTTCTGGGGAAAACATCATTTAAAATATTGATTTCTGATAGCAAACCTACTACTGCTCTGCATACAGAAACCGCTCTGAACACCTAGAAGCTGATAAACTACACCCTGAGAGGTAGAAATGACAGTAATGTGCAAATAAAGGGAGATGGCTGAGTGTGTTTTTCGGGATAATGTGTTGTATAGCTCTTACATGTAGGTTAGAGTCAAAGAACTATTGCCTAAATCAGAGGTTGGGATCAAAACCCAACTGATGCCATCCTTGCATTCCCTTTTTTCTGTGCTAGCTTGATGTTTGATTGCTCCCCTCCATCTGTTTTATTTTATATTAAGTATCAAAATTCCCAATGGGACAAGGTAATATCCAACATCAAGCAGGAACATCACAGTCAAACTCTTTGGCTCTGTGTCTAGAAGCTTAGTGCCCACGCAGATCTCTCTTGGTACAAGCCAGAGCAGCAAAACAGCCAGAGCACATGCAACACATTTAGTGAACCAAGCTTGTGCAGTTACGTCTGCTGCCTGCAAGTAGTATTTCCAAAAACAAAACAAAACAAAAAAAACCTCTATAACAAAAAAAGATTTGATTGATATCAATGGATACAGAGATCCACAGCCTGAGGAATGACTTGTGCAAACAGTCTAGAGACAACTGTATTTCACCATATAGTCTTAACTACTACCTCCAACTGAATCAAGTGAAATACAGATATGTAAAAACTTTTATCAATATGGCTGTCAAGCATGTGTAAAAACATTCTCTTACCAGGCAAATGGTCACAACAGAGTCAAGGTACTCCTTTCACTTGCTTAAAAGGTAAAGGGTTGTTTTCATGAGGGTATTTTTAATTACTTTTTTCATCAAAACATCAGAACATATTTTCTTTCATTCTTTTTATTGTAATTGTCCCTTAGGTATGACAACTGCAGGGAAGAAAAAGGAATAACTACAAAGTAAATGATGCAAGACAGGACAGTGTTGGATGTCTAGAATCAAACTTCAAAGTGAAGGTATTAAAATGGTGAAGAAAACACTGAAAGTCATCCTATTACTGAAACTGCATGACTAACAATAATTTATATGCGCCCAGGAACATATGTGCACCCCTAGAACACAATCAATCACTTCACCTGGAATTCAGCCACTCAGCACTACAGTATTCATCCATACAAGCTGTTAGCTACCATTAATCAAAAAGCTTTTAACTAATTACTACTTACACTTTTAAACAATCATTTTGTGAATTTATAACTTTACACCTTATTTCGTCTCAACAATGGATATTCAGCTAACATCCTGCATTCTGCCAATGACAGACACGAGCTGGATGTGTCATGAGACAAGCGTGTCACATTCAACATGAAGTACCATGAAGATCTCTGCAAGTCTTAAGAGCTGCTGACATGCTGTAAAATGGAGAAGCTCAGTAGAGATTAAGAGCCACGTGGATTTCAGTACGCAAGTAATTGGTTGCTTACATCTGCAGGTTTGATAAGAAAACTCCAAATTGAAAATGCCCAAGAGAATGCTATTGTACACCACAACTCATTGAAGTCAGTTAATTGCTGAACAGAAGGAATAGCTTCCTTTACATTACACTAGAGATTAATACTGAAGAAGTGTACAGTTTGTCTTTCACCAACCATGAAGAAAAAGGCTTTTCAACCTTGTTAGATGAGATTGTCTAACTTACAGCACTACAATTTAAAAGAGGAATTATTAGCTGTAGCCAGTCTTGCCAAGCACATGTTAAAATATCACTACTATTTCAAAGTAGATTTCAGATAAGAAGAAAAATACAGGACACTCTACATGAGAATGGAGAATCCACAAGTTTCTGTATCAGAGTACTTCAACAAGAGGCACTTCAAGTTAGAGTAATAAAAATTACTGCATTTTTTTATTAAATATACTCACATACGCATTTGTAAATAAGGCTAATTTTAACATAAAAACAGAAAGAAACACTCAGCACAATGCAGGTCAAATTATTTGAATTCATAGGAAAGTTCCCATGTTTGAAGTGGCCCAAAATTTAAGTACTGACTTCATATATAGTTTCTAAATGGTTTACAGGGCTTCCTTTCTGTGTCTAACAACCTTCTGCTGTGCAGCAGAGCATTTTTCAACAATTACCAAATGGTTCTTTTCGGAAGTAACCCAGAGTCTGAGACTGCACTGATCAGCTATGCAGATGAGAGGCTGTGATTATACAGTTCTGTTTTTCTTCCACAATTGTGTTTAAAATACTATAAAAGACACCCTTCCCAGAAACTGCAGAGAAGTCATAACTCAAGTTGGCATCAAAATTTTAATCACAAGTTCATTGAGGTCAGATGTAACTAATGTTGAAAATATATGGAGGATTACCAAAAAGAACTACATCTAATCTCTTTGGTTGACACCTGAAGGACACAACTTCTTTTATAAATGAAGAAAATATATTTTTATAATCACAGCAAGTGTAGAATATAGATGGCTCCTTACTTATGCTAATAATTAAGAATAAGTGTCAAATCCTTTATCACTTTAAAGATACATGAAATATGAAAGACAACATTACTACAAGTCTGTGAAAAGAAAAGGACAACGCCCCTAAATAAAGAGGGATTATCATGCTGGGGCAAACTGGAAAGGAGATGGCATCAGTACAAAATACAATACACTTTGTTAGTAACTTTCAGTAGTTCTCCTGTTAGTATATTGGGCCAAACAACTGAAGAAGATTGACAAACTCAACTGAAGTGTACTTTGAGAAAAATAATTTCATTCAGGATTTGGGGTCTCTTATTTTCTATCAGTGATGAAAAAAAAAATTTAAGAAAGACATAAGCACTGCCTGAGAGGTACATGCTTTAATGCCTTCTTAGGGTTTGCATTTTTAAAATGACGTTCTGTATTCACTGTTCAATATTTTTTTCTGTCGAAAAATGTTCCCTTATGGTGAACATTATCTTACTTCATTGATACCAACAGCACGCCGGTACTGCTCTGTCTACAAGAACTGTCCTCATTGACAGTGCTGTGGCATTGAAATGATATTAAGAGTTTTTAAAAGTCAGTCACATTTCATCCCTTTTCAGTCTGTGCTCTGTGCAGAGAAGCCAATGCTCAGCTTCTAGATGTGGTTGCACTGGAAGATTCCCACATGAAGTGATAACTGACATTGCAGTGAAAAAAAATTGCACAGTTCTAATTGAATTTGTCTACCATCATTGAAATTCTTGAACTGATTTTAAATACACAGTCCTAAAAGGGAAAAAGAATTGACCCTATTAACTACACTGTCTTTGGATTCTATCTATCCCCAACATAGCAGATTGCATTTCCCTATCCAAAATAAGAGACCATACAAATGTATGCAATTACTGTGAATGAGTTTAGCCACATAGACTTTAAATGTGAATAACAGGTGCACTATCATTTCAGAAGCCTTATTGTACCCCTCCCCTCCCCCCACAAAAAAAGTATGGTGAATGTAGATAATTAATGAGCAATTTCCAGAGACTATTTCATGGGTGGACATACTATATGCTAGCTCCTCTACTTTTACCTTAACGGAACCCAAGGTAATCCAGAAGGAAAACTCTAAGGTTAAAACTTTAATCGAATCATAATTATTTGTGGACTGTTCCCAGAAAAAACACCTCACTATTTTTCATTGATGGCAGTGTAGGAAGACAAAAGACAGACTTGTGTCCTCTCAGGCTCTAAGCTGAAACTTATACTACAGTAGAAGTCAATACAGCAGGATTTATTTTGTCATATTTTCATCTTTGATTTGTATCACTCATAATGCAGCAACTTGCAACTCTTTTAGCAACTAGCTTACACTGTGCATATTTACAAATTATAAGTAGTAACATCTCCATTCTTGCTTTTACGTTATCTTTAGCATAGCTTTTATAAATGATTTCTATCTATTGGCAAAAATTTATGTCCCAAAAAACAGCTCTCAAGCCACAGAGCTGTTGAGTATTTTACCACTTGTATTAATTTTACTTTGTAAGAACATAAGTGGCAGCATGTTTATACAAGGCACAGCAATGAAGCTGTCATATCAGGAAAGCTGGTTAGTCTCATTAAAAAAAAAAAAAAAAGAAATACAGAGAATACAAGTCACAGAAGGCTTTTGCTGAGAAACCATATGCTTTAACAATCAAACCATTTCCTGCTCACTATCTTATGCTATCACAGGGGTAAGGACTGCAAAAAATTTTTCCACGCCTGCCAAACAGTCTCCTCATACAAGAGCCTGAACTGCAGACAGCTTAGTTATGACTCTCATAGCATTCATGTTCTGCAGTCTATATTAAAGAATGAAAAGCATCAGAGAATAGGTCAGGGGAAATCTTGCCCTTAGCACAGAAAAGCAGGCGTGAATAGCTATAGAGGGCAGGGCACAAGCTTCATAATGTGAAGACTAAGCCATCTCAGCACTCAAGAGCCCTGAATTTCTCCATTCAGGATCACAGATTCTCCAATGCATTAGTGCTCCAGCTTCAGTGCATTACTTACACAGAAACAATTAAGCTACTATTCATGTTGAAGGCAAGGAAGTTATGGTAACATTTGCTGTCTAGTCATCACAGCCTTATCAAAGATGCTCTTCCTATCCCCTCCTTCCCAATGAGCATCCCCTTCCCAAAATAACTATTCTCCTAAAAGAAATGCCCTTGTAGCCTTGCACTGTCCCCTACTAACCTCCTTCAGTCACCAGAATTTAATGTATGGCTTTGTTTCAATAGCTACATTTATTTTCCTGTAAACACAAAACAGTGTTCATACCATTCTGCTCAGTTGATATTCATTCAGTAGCTTATGTGAAATGAATTCATGATCACTTTCCCGGTTCTTCAGCAATTACTTCAGCATCCCAGCTGGCATCTGTGCTTGTCTCACCAGACTGAGTGTTTCATCTAAAGTTCAGCAACTACTTCAGGGGCTACTCTGAGACTGTTGTGGCAGCGAGGAAGACCTTGACTACAGATGTTGTGCAGATGTCAAGTTTGCCTGGTTATCAACAGAGGGGCAGGTAGGGATGTCTGATAATCTGGTCAGAATATGTCTGGTCTGCAGAAACCCCTATCAAAGCCAGTAAAACAAGTGATCTTGTACATTTGTCAGAATGGCTAATATTTTCTCAGTGGAGTTGTACTTAGTGGTAAGACCGTCAGGCAAGAGCTGTATTGGAAACAACAGCGTACTATGATCACACCGCTGTTTCCCTGCTGAAGAGTGCCTGATGCAGAAAGAGCTAAACAATATGCCTCTCTCATCCTGCCATGCTGTCACTGTCACTAGTGACAATCTCAGCTCTATTACCAGCAGATCCTGTTTCTTCACAGGAACCATGCTGTAAGGGCTTTCACATTTTCACAATGTTTCCATTGGATGCAAAAGCTCAGGAGTAGGCCATACTGTCTGGATTTAATCTCAACTAACTTTGCCAATAACAAACAGAAGTTCAGTTCTCTCATAGAGAAAATCAAATATATACAGTGAAATTAAAATTGTTGAGCCATTAGATAATCATGTGCATAAAATGTTCAGATTTTAAATTGCGAAAGATGTGAGTGTTACTAATTAATCTTAGTTGTTGCCAGGAAAGATTAAGTTTAGTTATGAGAGCACTGTTTGACCTCGTGCAACTCCAGATCATTGCAAATGAGGTCTTTTTTTCACCACAGTTAAGTGTTCAATACAACATCCGATTTCTGATGAATATAGCTAGCAGAATGGGTATCTCTTAGTGATTTCCCTAGAGGTCTGAAAGGTGCGGAGCGAGTAAGAAGGAAGTTAAACATCTAGGTGCTGACAAGTTTGTTTGTACTGTATTTACTATCCTAACCTGAACATGCTGCTTTGTACTACAGTTTTAAACTTTGTTTTTAATATTGTTTGCACTGAACATTTGAACTGCTTAGCATAATTTACTTATCATATGCTCTAACTCCTAATCTAGTTTCTAGTAGGACATTTGCAGAGTTAGGAAAAATAATTCATGCTTGATCACCAGGTAACGCTTTTGGGATACTGACTTTAAGGCAGACTGCATAAACAAACCCTGGGGCCAAAATAAATCCTCCACTGCAAACCACTGCTGAAGTTCAAAGTAGACACCATGCTACTCTTCTGCTTGTTACTTGTTTCTATTTCCTGCAGGAGGCAGTAGACCTATGTAAAAGTGGTAAATTAAGTACAGCTACTGGTGAGTGGATGGCCAGGTGCTTCCTTATCCTATCAGTGATATGATCTACTTTGGATCCCATTAAGCATGCAAAGAGGATTCCCTGCTAGCAGCCACAATGGCACACACTGACCCTCACAGCCATGATGGCAGTGACCAGGGCAGAAATGGGCTTCTCCTCTTTCCCGGCTCCTGATAAAAGTACAGTGAAGGACCACTGAAAACCGGGAGAGAAGCAGCACTGTAAACCATGAGAGAGCTGTTTTGGGAGCCACGGAAGGATCTGCCCACCTGCGCATCAATATCTGAGAACCACTTCAAACCCATGCTCTATATACATCCAGGGAGCTGATCCCAGGCTATGAGACAATACCTGGCCCCAGCCAGACACAGCAGAACTGCTGAGGGTTCTACTTATCTGTCTCAGTGTTATTTTGAGAGCAACCCTTTCCAGACCTACCTACTTCCTGTTTCTCCATGGCTCCTTTCTGTTCATGTTTTGTTCAGTTTAAGTTTGTACTGATACACAGTCTACTTATAAAGATGTACATATGAAAAATAAGTAATTTGTGTTGCCCATTCAAATCTGACAGATATACTTGAAAGGGCTGGCTGCTCAAACCTTCATCCCTGGGTAGTCCATTTTCCTATAGAACTCATATTCTGAAGCAGGGAAAATTCATACCATGAAAAAATTGGAATTTTTTTTTTTTTTTAAAGCCATACAAGAACATTCAACAATAAAACAGGAGAAAACTGTCTTAAACACTTGACTACATTTGTTAAATTATTAATCCAACAAAAGCCAAGTAAAAACATATTCAGGAAATACTGATTTTTTTTTTTTTTTTAATTAATTACCTGAACATAAAAGTCTCTTGGCAGCTTCCTTTAAGACCCAATACAGCTTAGGAATGGGGATTTCTAAATAAGATTTATTACTTTGTAATTAATGCAACTTGTAATTCATCATGTATGCAGACTAACAGGTATATTAATTTTGCAGTTTCTACAAATACTCTAAGTGCCCACCCATTGTACACTACACAAATGAATCGTGCTGGGCTCTACACCATGCAAGATAGACCCTGTGGCTGATGTAGCACCTGAGGCTCAGAAAATTTAGAAATTCTTGGCTCAGAAGGAATAAAGCAACTCCTCCTCGTGTGACCGCTTTGAAAGGCTGTTTCTGACCATCCTTCCTAACTACTTATCTCAGAAATGCAATATGAAACAGAGCTTTCTGTACTCTTGGATATCTACACAAGGGCACAGCTTTTTCTAGCTGATGGGCACTAATTCAGCCTGCTACACTGTACAGCAGTCAGCTACAGTCCCCAGTCTCCTGCACTAGGAGCAAGACTTGGCTCCTTGGCTTCATCTGCCTAGATAATTTACCTGAGGGGAGGCAAGGTCTTTCTGGGGTAGTGAGGCAACACTCATCCACATAGGTAGCCAAGCCAAGAGTTTTTGTATTATTACAGTTACCAGTAAAAAGAAACAAAAACAAATGCAAAGCCTTACATCTAGAGGCTCCTCAGCAGTCCCTTTAACTTCTACCACAGAGCCACACGTAGAATCTAGGTGTATAAATATGTCCTAATCCAATTTTAGGAGGAAGTTTACTACACCTTCTCAGATAGCATCCTGCCTAATATGGCTGTTAGAAGTAGCAAAATAAACAAACACCTCTCCTACTCCTTCCTAATTAAAATCTATCTTCTAGATTACAGTCCATCAGTTCTTGAACGTAATTACTTCCCTATTCAGGTAAATAGTTAAAAACAATCCTATGTTTTATATACACTTTGTCCCTGAGCAGTGCCTGTATAGCATATGCAAGTATTAGTTGACCTAAAATACAAAATAAACCAAATATTAGTTCAAGAACTAACGTATCATTAGCTAAAGAAGAAGGGAAGCGTTGATTCTTTAGCTTCATAATGCTGTTTTTAAGTGTCAGTTCACAAGTGGTAGCTTTCCTACAAATTTATTGTTCATTCTTCTAAAGCATAACTCACATCTGTAAGAGTATAGGCTTAGACAGCCTAGAAATTATCTGTTCAGACTTCATTTTTGACCTTTATGGAAATACTACTTAAGTGATAAAATAGAAGTCTTTATTTTAAAAAGTTTTCTAATTAGCGTCTGCTTTTAATTCTATAAATCACTGAGTTGTACACGATTGTGCTGTGCCATACAACTTACAGAAGTAGTCAAATTAAGTTGTTACCAAATACTATTACTTGACATTTTTAACCCATACAATGAGAACTTTTTAATTACATATTTACTATGACTTCTGATCAAACCAAAATTGCTTTCACTGTTGCATAATAAATCACACATCACTACTCGCATTGCTCCAAAACGTGGTGAAATGGTTTGTTTGCCACACTTCTGACTCAAGTCCACCTTCCATTAAGAATATAGTAAATTAAAAGGAAGTGCTTCTGGATACTCTAATGACTCCAGACTTTTCTATGACTTGTTCTGTCCTTTACCCTCCAAGGAATGATTTCTGCATCTTCTTTAAGTGAAAGACAACAGCAGTTATGTGTGCAGCACTGCCTGCTAGTGAAGGTAGTTATGTTAGCTGCTTCTTATCTAAACTCCACTATACCTGGAAGGATGTGGTGAGATGTTAACTTTCATCCTCAAAGTATTACAACAAAAAATTAGAAATGATCCTGCTCCAAAATACTGATTCCTCAGAGGATATACTCTGATGAGAAATAATGAAAGATAGATAACCAGTAATTTATTTTGCTCACCTACCCAGACTTTGTGGCTGTAAGACCAGCTTTAAAAGACTTTTCTCACCAGCTCATGCTCCTGTGTCCCCCTTACTTCCAATAAAGCTTTCCAGAAACTACAGCCAACCCGTAGAAATACCCGGACTTGAAGAAAAAAAATCTGAGCTGCAGAGTATTTTATGGAAAATATAGAATTCACGACCACAATATCAAAAACTCATTTTATACTGATCTGAAAGATGTCTCATTTGATCTTTTTGTCATTTGTAATACGCAAACAGCTGTATTAAATGCAGTTACAATCGCTTTTACACTCATGGGCTTGTATCCTTTGTTTTACTGCAATGCAAAATACATCCATTGACTGCCAAAGAACAGAAGTTACAGATTCATGGAAAAGTCTGCTTTTCTTCAGCATACTATATATCCAATTCTTCTTTCTTTCTCCTGCAAAGGAGTCATAGCTATGTCTCAGTGCTTCATCATAGAACACTGCTCTGCTGCTGCGCACTTCCTCAGTAGATACAATCCAGTGTTCTGACTAGGAAGAACTTTTATTTAATGACTTAAAGGACATTACAAAAATGAGCAATACAGACCAATGTAGCACAGAAAGCTGCAATTGCTCAGCATTAGTTTATGCTTTATAAACCTACTTCAAACAACATATTTGGGATTTAAGTGTTCTCATGGCTGCCAGATATTATGGAGAATAGGAAGGCTGGAAAACCGTTACTGTAATTCTGAGTAACACAGGAAGAGACAAACACAACAGAGAATACTGGGCACAAAATCACCAACAATCCAGTGCCAAACAGAGCAGCCACAACAAAACCTACCTTAGCATGTTGGTTTGTTGTCAAATAGGGGAGGGGGGCTTTCAGTGTTCATTAATATTTCACAAATGCTGTTCTTCATGTAATTGCTACAAGAAGAATAGCTGTCTTCCTATATTGTAACCTATATCCTTCAATCAGCTAATGCAACTGAACTCCCTTCCACTCCTGAGGTTGGGGGTGAATTTCTGGGGCAGAAAAAACAAAGCACATTTCAAGTTTTCCTCCTAAACCAGACAGAGAAAATTCCCTGAATTGTCCACTTCTTCAAAGTCAGATTTATCACTGCTTTTCTGTGCCATATCATTAGAAGGTACAAAGTATTAAGTAAAAGCCAGATAGAGTACAAAACCACGTGCCTGCCTTGCAGCTTCACAGGACAGCTATGTCTAGGTCAAAACCCCAGAAATAATTTTCAGAATGGACCATTTTCCCCACACAACATAAATTATTGCAGACTAAATATTTCAAATATACAGCATTGGTGCTGTTTTGGTATATTTTCCAAGTTTTAAAAACTTGTTTGAAAAAGATTAAGCTTTAGAAAGCAGAATTTTTAAACTTTCCTGCTACTTGAAATGTTAGTTTAATACCTTTTTACAGGAATAACGTCTCAAAGGAATTTTGACTTTTCTCCTTTACTCCTATTTTCTCCTTTACTACCTATTTTCAAATTGAGTGGCACAAAACAATCAATGCCTCAGTGAATAAACTGTAAAAGCTAATCCTTATCGCTGATTCCTGTGATCTTCCTTAGTCACGGGAAAATATTCCTGTTATTAACCCTATCAGCACTGCAGAGTCAGCAATCTGACAATCCATTTTCCACCTATTTATAGCAACACTGACGAAATCTGCTTCTCACCATATTGACATTTTTCTGCTTTAATCCCTCTTTCTGTCACTTCAGACATCCTGCCAGAAACATTTTTCAGATGATTCTTTTCCTACTGAGCCATTTCTGGCCTGATGAGTGTTAATCATACTGATCTACTTTGCAATATAAATAATTGAATTAAGTAGCACACAACATTAATGGTGATTACTAGAGATCAAAATGAAGGGCAACCAGAAGTGACTTGTTGATGCTCAAGTCTAGTGACCCCTTCATTCCTTGCCAAGGAATATGAAGGAACAGATTAATCAAACAAAATGGCCATAAGTTTACAGAATTTCTTTTTCAAAGCAATCAGACTTCCACAGTCAGAAGAGCCCTGACAAGTTGATGTGTGATTTTCTCAGCAACCATGGCTCAGAAAATCTTGTTTGTAATCAAACTGCAGCAAACAGCTGTAGCTCTACCAGTCACAGCAGCTCAAGAGGAGCACAAGCAATGCAGCTATTACTCCTAGGATACACTCCCCTTTTGCTAGAAAATTTTGGACTTAGGGTTGCAAGACAAAAAGGTAGATGGATGAACAAGACAGAACTGCTTAAATAATGACAGTACCTGGCCTATATTTTCATAGGAAAAGTCACTATGTGTAGGACATTCTTCATATGAGACCTCCAACTGAAATACTTCTACCACTTATATTAAGATTTATAACTTGAAAATGAACTCCACCCCACTTTACAATCTTCATTAATGGGGAGATGGGGCAGAATAAACAGACTGATGAGAACAACGTTCTATTAATGGATTGACAGAGACAGTTTGGTAGATGATGATATAACTGAACTTATTCATTTTTAATCATAATGTATTAACCTGTGGTACAGAAGGCTAAAGTCAGCAGTGCATTTAAGGAAGCCTTTAAATCAAAGCAGACAAACAGCTACACTAGCTGTTATTACCACTAGCTCATTAAGATGCTTAGAACTAAGCACGAGTTTAACATATTCCTGGACTGGGGCCTTAATATTGGCAGAACCGAATAGCAGGAAACCCAGAATATTTAACCCAAATTTTATATTGTATTTGTTAAAATAAATGTGGTCCTACATTCCTTTGGAGTAAAAGTAGTGGATTAAGTTTAGGTATTTCACTTGTTGTCAGTGACATTTGAGTAGGATGGTCAGACAGCATGGTTTGGAAGAATGTAACGTAGCCTCAGTATCTTTCACTGGTCCCAGCAGACTATCCTAAGCAAGGAGTTTGATCTAGGTCAGGAATGACTGTTTAAAGCTTAGCCCGAAGCTGACCAGCTCTTCTTTTTACATCTTTCTCTTTCCACTGCATTCGGATATTTATTTTCCCAAAACAGAAACATCTGTTCTAGGCATGCTGCTAGGCACCCTTTCTGATGGAGTGAATGTATTCACTGATGCCTGGTGCATTTTAAAGTCCGGAACAGCCAGACGACAAAAGGACTGCCTCTCTGCAAATGCCATTATAGCAACAAAAAAATCAGTGCCCCTGCAGACAAGAACTGTAACTTGGGCAGTGAAAGAGGGAGAGAGGACAATTTAAGTGGGCCAGTTTTCCTAAGGGTCAGCTACTTATGCTGCTAGAAATCTAGTACACTGCGCAGAGCATGCACAGTACAAATCAGCAGGTACACAAATAAGTGTCAATTCACAATCCTATTACTGCACTGTCAGAGGATTGCCTCAAAAGCCCTATTACATAGGGACCCAAACAACAGGTGGTTTTGTGGAGCTTCAGGATCATCCACCTAATCTTCTTAAAGAATGAAATAGAACAGCCAGAGAAGGTTCTTACAGGGGAAGATCACAAAGTTCATCAGCTGAGATGTGATTATAAGAGAGCTAATCTGTTTTGCCATAAAGTAGATGATACTATTTGCTCTTTGGAAAGCTCCTCAGCTTCCTCTGAGAATCTCTTCTCTCCTCTCTCCTTGTCCTTGTCCCATTTACTCTCTTCTGTCCACAAACACAGCCTAACAGACTGTCATAATATTTCATTTTAACCAAGGAAAATAAAGTATACAGTAGGAAATATTTCCTATGCACCAGTGGCATTTCAATGGGGCAAAAAGAGAACCTTAAAAACATGGAAAGAATACTCAAAAATAGCAATTTCCATTTGTAATTATTACATCAACTTGCATTTATGCTCACTATGTTGTTGTATTCAGTTCTCAGTGGAAGTCAGCTTCAGGGTTTGCACAGAAGGTAGAGCTGCAGCAAGACAGAGGGCTGTTAACATGTTCTCTGCTTGCTCAGGGTTCACCGGAAGCAGTGATCTGCCAAGGTACAATTCCTCATCTGTCTAGATGCTCATTTAAGTAAGAGCTTTCAGACAGTGCCATAAAATGCTTCTCTACAGAATTTTAATTCTTATGTCTTATTATAAGCAGTCTTCTGCTACAAATAGAAGTAGCAAAATATAGAGATCAAACAATTGCAAGCTTTCTTGACAGTGTCATCACTGCCCCTTCCTTTCTTACAACCTCCTCATAACTACACTTTCTGGGAACATTCTCCTAAGATTAACAGAACACAAGTACTAGTGTCTCCAGGGTTAGTTATCTGCGCACATGCTGGTGGGGTTTGCATTAAAATCACAAGTCCTTTTTACTTATCAGTCAGTAAACAACTTTTTGTATGTCTTCCTACACAGGTATCAAGGCCACATCTAGAGGACAAAACATTATACTATCAGGAACCAGAAAAACCTAATATTATATTAAAGACTTTACTTTCTATAGCCTATTCTTAAAAGCCCTTACCTAGAACCGACTAACTTAAGTGCTCTCTGATATCATGTACATCATTGTCTGACCAGCAACTACAAAAATCACTGCGTGCAGACTGATAGGGATCAGGTGACTCAGTCATCAGGCTTTGGATACCATTTTGTCATATCATATGTTTAAAGTCCTTTACTACTTGCTAAAATAATGTATGTGTAAGTATCCACATACAAAAAGCCTCTAATTTGGGGAATATCCTAATAGTTCATTTCTACTAAATTCTTATATTCAGTTTTTTACTCTTGCACTCACTGAAAAAATATCATGAAGATATGTAAGAAAGCCTTAAAACTCGTAAAATATATTGATTAAAAAAAAAAAAGAGAAAAGATTACAGAGCCTAAGAGAAATCCTAAATTGATGCAACTTGCATAATAAAATTTTTACTTCCATTTTTTTTTGCTTGATTTTCAGCCATCTGTGAGTTTGCTTCAAGTTGCCAAAGGCTTCCCCCTATTTACTACCTTATAGAAGTCACCTTGTTTTACCTCTAAAATTGTTAATGATGTTTAACCATTGGGACCAATTTAAATGAATTTACACTCACTCAGCTGCTTCCCTAGGATCTAAGGGCTTCTTCCATAGCACCTGTCCCTGTTCCCTGTGCAAGGATAGCTGCACAGGTTACCTACATGTGTAACAGAGCCAGGTGAGGGCAGAAGCGGCCTGTCATGGGGCTCCAGCATGGTGAAGGAGCACCACATTAGGGCTAGGGTTCTCTGTGCTCTACATACAACCAGATGTTCCATGTACATTTATGCAACAGACTAAGAAATTTACTGATAGCAGTCTTCAGTTACAGGCCTGCAGAAGAATTGCCTATTTACTAATAAGAGAAATTTTCTCAAGTCCAAGCTTACAGCCATTCTTATCACCAGGAAAGGACTCTGTAAGAGCACCGTATGCGAGCCATACAGGTGCAAGTCAACTTCAACAAGTTCCACAGTTTCACTGTCTTATACCTTAGTTGGTACTATTTATTATATAGATCTACTAACGTCTGGTCTCAATCACTTGAAAAAAATCATCTTCTGGTTCTGTTGCTTTTCTTTAGGTTTACTATTTTTTCCTGTTTCTAAGGAGATTTACTAGTAGTACTACATACAAACTCTGATCTTAGTTCAAGAAAGAGCTCACACATTCTGAAGCCCACCTCCTTTCATTAAAGCACAAAATGTAAAGCACATTGTGTTCAAGTGCCCTCCTAAGGCTATATCCTTGAGTCAGGACTTGAACCAAGATCCATAGCATGTGCTTTTCAGTCGTATATTTCTTATACACTTATTTCTTTGTGAAGTCTGAGCACCAGCCCAACCCCCCAGCATCATGAGAAACCAAGAGAAAAATCTGAATATAAGAATATTATTTAGCTACATAGAGCATTCTACCTGCTGAATATTATTCCTAAGACTAAATTAAAACCATAAAAAAACTTTGTCATGTATTCCTATCGGCTCTTCAGGCATGTTTAATGATCCACTCTGATGGTATTTCACTTGCATTGGAAAAAGCAAGTAAAGTTGCCTAACTAGGCAGCCAGACTTACCCTAAAATAATTTTATTTTCAGTGAGCTGTAAAATAAGAAGTCATGAGAGAAACTCTATCTGTAGTTTATATTGAAAAACAAAATCAGTATGTGTCTAAAAACATTCAGTGTCACAGGAATTGTTAGAAGGGAAGCAAAATCTGAATCCAAAACTATTTGTCTTTAATATACACTGTACTCTAGATTGCCTGTCAAGTCACTGAACACCGCTGATATGAATGCAGCCACCGCATATGCTGACTTTCTAAATAAAACCTGTCAGATTCATATTCAAGGGTCTGTCTTCCTTGTCTGTCTTCTCAAGCTAACCTCAGTCAGCATTCCACTGTAAATTAAAATACTAAGTTCCCAGGAGTGCGGCTGCTCAGGAGTAGAAGGAACATTACAGATGGATGACTCCCACTCTCTCAGATGTGAGGTGAAGTAGGCCTCTGGATGGAGTTCAGAGGACTGTGCCCTTTATCCCTACTCCTGAGGCCGTGCAGTGATGCACTCCCTACTGTTCCCTTCCAGCACCCATTCACATCTGAGCCATTTCATACCGTTACTGATCTCCAGCTATGTTTTGGAGATGGCCTCTGCTGTAAATTATCTATTGCAACCGAACTTGCGGTCTCCATGAAACCAATTATAAAAATCCCAATGAATTTTCTGGATTTTTGCCGCTCCACTAGGAAGGGTCAATTTGCATTTGTGAGTTAAATTTTTTACTAATTCATCGAAAAATCTCTTTCTGTAGAAACTCAAAAAGGAAGTTCTTGGTTAACTAAAGTAGCTAGGTACTAACAAAGTAGTAGTTTCACTTATTCCATAAAATATTTGCGTTCCTGCCTTTCTCAGATTGCTTCCCATACTGGCTGAGAGAGTCTCAACAATTCTCTGATCTCATCTAACTCCAGTGTCTCATCTCTGATGTAATTTCAGAAATCACTGAGGACAAGCTTTGTGTTCTGTCCTGTACATACCAGGCACGCCAATTCTGGACTGCATCTGGATCTCCAGTTGCAACTGCAATTCAGCCGCAAAGTAGAAAATAGAAAGCAAGATGGTCTATGGCAGTGAGATCCACGAACCTCATTCAAATGAGAGGACAAAGCTTTTAGTCTCACATGCTATCCTGCATATATATCATATGTTCCTCACTCAGTGCCATCAAATTACAGCCCTGTGGGCAACAGTAGGGTCTCCATAGAGGGCTTTTAACAAAAGAGAAGTCCTGAACTGAACCCAACTCACCAGGAATCCAGGCAGGCAGCCCAGCACAAGGTGTGTTGGCCATAATCTGCATTAATAAGCCAGTAAATGGCTTGCAGCATTTAGAGGGTTTTCAAAGTATTTATCTTAAGACCTTGATGTAATGAATTGCAATACTGAAAGTTAATAAGCTTAGGTACCTAGCTCATAATTTTTAGACTTTAAGAAAAGAGGGTTCAGTCTCTAATCTGATCAGTGGCAAAAAAATAGACAGACTTGAAATATAACACGACAGCATCAAGATAAACAATTGAATCATTTCTATCACAGGGACACTGTGGAAACAAGGTCTAAATTCATACCTTGAGAAGCCAAACTCTTAAATTACAATATTACCATCTTAAATGAAATACATTGTTAAAGGAATAAAACAAGACTGAATCAATTTTTATTGCTCTATCATGCCTCTAAAGTGATTGCAGCTGCAATAAAATTAGGGATTCCATTTCATTTAAGGTAAGGAAAGCAATTTTATTTACTTTTTTCAGTCAAACTCCCATATAAGTGCACACACACACAGAGCAATTGGCTGGTGCACTTGTTAGTTTACTGATTAAATACTTTCTCACTCAACTCTGAACTAATTAAAGAGAATTGAAGTTGCCTGTGTATCAGCCAACACAACATTCACTTCAACTGAAGTCCCTGCACTTTGTTCATCATCCCTTGCCTACAGAACTGGCAGAGGGGGATTTCTTCTTTTCCAGCCACCAGTTTTACTAACAGATCCATTCTTAGCTGCTGAGATTTCTCTGGTCAATAACTTTTGATAGCTGTACTAAAACAGTAAAATTGCCTTGTATCAGCAGCCTTGTCAGCTCAGTGCCCCACAGGTGCTCAGCATGTACCATGGCTGTGCTGCAGTTAGGTGACAAGCAGTGGCACTGTAGGGCCAGCTATAGTACATGGCATGCACTAGTGAGAGTGGGAAGCACACAGACTCTGGTCTTCTAACTGCTGAAAACATCTGTTAAGATCAGCACTGTTAGATCTTGTTTAAGGTCCTAGCTCCCTAGTGTCTATTGATTTGTCAAAATCTGAGCTTTTTTTTTTTTTAAGGTTGTTTTTGTTGTTCTATTTTAATTGAGACAAATCTTGAAGTCCAGGAAATATTTTTTTTTTTTAACCAAACCTTACTATTTGAAAAGTCATCATTTGCAAGTCAGCACCAGGATTGCTACAAGCTTGACTTGTCAATTTGTAATTTTGTCACTGAAGTGCAATTATAGCCCAGGAAAAGCTGCATAGTTACCTAGTTCCACAACTAGCTACCCTACGTATATGCATTTGCCCTCTACCCTCTGAATGAAATACACTGCACTTATAAATAAAGCATTGGTTAGCTGCATAGGTATGCATCTCTGTTTGTAGTTCACAGAGCTGATAAGTTAATCTATACTGACACTTACAACGCACGTATTTCACAGTCACGTTTTTTGGAACATAGTCAAACAGATGGTGCAAGAACATCACAATATATTCTCAAGTTTCCAGAAGGAGTTAACAATTTTTTTTTAGTATGGCAGCTCATGATATACCATAACTAATGTTGTGTCACCATTTTCCCTATAAACCATAATTTTCAAGGGTTTATGATGTAACTATAAAAAGTCACTCAAGTTAGAAAAATAGCCTGAAACCACGAGATCACTTTTTGTTGAGAAATGCCATGCCATCCAATCAGCCAGTGTTTTCATATTCCATATTTTTCCCCTTTATTCATATTAACTGGGGAAGGAAGGTTTTAAAAGTAATAAATAAGTTATTTAAACAAGTAATAATCTTAATTTTTATGTCAAGTTTTATAGAAGCATATGCCAAACAGGTTTTGTTACAATTGTATGTGTAAGTCAATAAAAACTGGGAAGCTGAAAATAAAGAACAATACATTTTGTAAGACAAAGTATTTCTAAAACATCCAAATTCATCTCCATTGGAGAGACTTAAGAGTTCAGAAACTCAAATTCTAAAATAGCCAGACTGCACACCCCAAAGATTATTTTTCTACATCATCTGCCAGCTTCAAATGCTTTAGTCTCTATTCCTTGTATATATTAAAATGGCAGTAAAATAGCCTAAGAATTTATCAATACCAACCTTAACCAAGGCTGAGGCAGCATCATCTTGCTGCCACTACAAGACGACTCCACTATTGTTTAACCACCATTTCACAGGTGAAAACAGAAGCACATAACATCTGGAGAAGGAATTTGAGTCTTCCCTAGAGCTATTAAATCTATGGCCACACAGACAACATTGAGATTTTATTTCAGCTAGATTCAGGTAAGCAAGTGTATGTATATAAATATACATATATATATATACTGCTGCTCAGAGGGACAAGCGTGAGAAGTTTAAAGTGAGGTGTTTAGTAGCAGAAGTGTATGTGTATATATATATACACACATATATATACACACATGCCCTTGTTGCCCATTTCTGTTTCATTATGTCCTGTCATTCCTGTGGCATACACTATTATCCCCAGATTTTCAGGGCCTTTGGCAAAGTACAATGTGCAGTGTCATATCTGCCTCAAAATATTCTCTCCTTAATCCCACAAGCAGAGAATGTGTGGTTTTTTTTTTGTTTTGTTTTGTTTTTTAAACACTGCAGGTTAGAGAGCAGATGAGATGAGAGAAAAACAAAAACATGCATCATTTCAGAGCTGCCTTTTCTACCACTGTCTCTCCAGCTTCCATTTCCCTCAAATTTTTTGTCATCTTTTCCTTTTGTTGTTGTTTTCTGAGTCTATCAAATGGGGCTTCTCTCTGAAATTCCTGAGAGAATGCAAGTAATTCCCCAAGCATTAGAAGTTTGGAAGAAAGACACATGTCTGGCAGCACATCAGTCCCAGGCAAGCACAAGGCACAAAGCCCAAAAGATTCTCATCGGCACTGCTGCGAGTGCCAGCCCAGGACAGCCCATCCAGAAGGACACAGAGAGCCAGGGCAGCCTAGGAAAACTATTGGAGCAGATACTCCTGACCAGAACAAAATTACCTGGCAGCATGAAGCCAGGGACATTTAACCAGCCCTGCTCAGTTGCAGCTCAGTACTGCCATGCAGGCTTCAGCTGACTCACTTTGTTTTGCCTGACTAAAATGCAGGCTTGCCCCAAAAAGCCTACCTGCACACAACTATTGGGAAAGCAAATGGCATAAAAGCAATCATAGTACACATGCCAGAACTGGCTGGCCCATAAACAGGCAAAATAAAGACTCAAGCCCTTAGTCCCTGCTGTCCTAAGATACCAGCAGCCCACAGATTCTGTGCACTAAGTGCACAGAATTGATCCCAGTGATGGGCTGGGAATTAGACAATGCATCACATACTCTGTGGCAGCCCTGTGTTTGGTCACAGACCCCAGTTTGCTGCTGCCTGTTCACACGTCTGAACGTCAGAGATCAGGACAATCCTTGTCTCTCCAGTTCTGGTCAAGCTGCACCAAAGCAGAGTCAAAAATGGACTTCGAAGGACAATACAAGATAAAAGTTGTATGACTTTGAAACTAGACACATCTGTTGCAAAACAAGATTAATTAGGTTTTACTTTAGATGATGAATCCTGGCCCATTCCCATGGGAACAGTTGGCAAATGTACTGTTCCCATCAGGATGGATTTGGGGGACTAGAGGTGCTTTTCATTGTCAGTTTGGGTTTGTTTTTTGTTTTTGTTTTTTAAAAATCAAAATAAATTCTTACTAATAGTCTAACAACAATTTCTCATTAGTTTACTAAGACTTGTTATTCATGAGTTATAATGGGTTCCTCATGTCCCTTTGAATAGTACTTACATTCAGTATTAAACAGTGGCAGTAACAGGAATAAAACAACCAAAATAGAGTCAATTATTAACGAATTTGTCCACAGAACCCTATTTTCATCAGATGATTGATTGCTAGATGATCATGATTTGCTTTCCTCACTCAGCATATGTTCCATGCCTTCTAAACTGCATACCTGTAAGAAGTATCCTTTCTTGTTTAGATTAGAGAGATCTGTACATACTGTGCTCTTTTTCTGAACAGATTTGCCTGGAACGCTTTCAAGCTGACATTAACAAAGTGATATGTAAATAAGGAGATGTTCTATACTATTCAGAATCATCTCTGAGATTAACTGTGTGCAAATCCAGATGCTTTTTTTTCCTCTTTTAATATAGATCCATGCCTATCAATTCTGTTAGTGATGGTCAGTGATGCTTTTACACACAGAACAATTTTTTACTCAGACTTCTCCATGGCAGAGCAAGAGAAAACTGTTGCCTTAGCATTCTGAGGAAGAAACTAAGTTAAACATTTCCTAAATTCTACTGCAGTAAGTTACAGCAGTTCTAAGGAGTTTCCTGTATGTATCACTGTAGCATAGAATAAGACGATTTGGAATTAAATACTTAAACTGCTGAAATACACTTCACTTCATACGCTCAGTGCTCACCTAGTGGCATCAGGACAAACAATTTGCACCAGTGACTGTAGAGTTTGCTCTTATATATAATAATCCAGAAAAAAAAAAAACGTCTGAGTAAGACTAGCTTTGATAACAAACTCAGAGACCATCTTCATGCAGTACCCAAAACACACGGATACCAAGTAATGACTCCAACCTTTACGAATTGGCAGAAAAAGCAGCAAGATCACAATATTCATATTTTTAGACAAAGTTACCTGGTCTGAACAAGGCATGTACTCTTTGAATACAAGAATAAACTAAAATGCTTTGAAAATAACAGTCATATCTTCTGGAAAAAGATTTTTTAATCTCTGCACACCACACCTTTTCTGTGACATCCTTCTGTGCCTCTCTTGACAACTTGCATATGGACTGCATGCTGCCTGGACCCCTGAGAAGACACAACTCTAAGGTACTTGCTTTCACTCGCTTAGCATGCACGTCACCTGACTTTTTTAAATCCTCGCTTTGACAATCGTGATTTGTCACTGAGTAAAATATGGGAAATGTTACTTATATTAAAAAAACATATTTAAACACAGAAACTGCATTCAAGCGTGGGTAAAGTTGTGACAAGCCATGAAATGTGTAAAATTACAAATAATGTGAAATAGGCTTCCTAGTCAGAGGAATTAAATGTTTCAAAGCACAGGATGCCTTTGTTTCCCTCCCATGTAACACTGCAGTTTAGAGCTGGTGGCAGGCTGAGCAGCTGGAAGTTTGCTATGCCACTGGTAAAGCAAAATGTTTCTTTTTATTTTCTCCTCCTATGGAAAACGATCTTCAATTTTATTATAATGCAATGCAAGTATCGAGTATATTTCTTCGCAGCATGTCTCTTCAGTCATGTTGTGAAAGTAATTGTAACAAAGGGAATATAAAATGTATTTGTGCTACTAATAACAGCTTATTTCTACACAGACCATTTCATCCAGAACGCTTCCTAGTCACTCCTGCAAACCACGGACAGCATCTTGTTCTCAGACCCTCAAGGCAGATCTCGGCCCAGTATTTGGTCTGATTGCATGTGCAGAGCCCAGACAGAAGGATGTTGGTGGCACAGCACAGTTGAAGATGACAGTCATGACATTTCTATGAATTTAAGATCTAAAGTTCGCTTTCACTTTAACCTCTAGAAAATCCTCTGCATATCATATCTGTCTCCCACGAGTTCCTGGAAATAATCTTCAGCAGAAATGCCAAGGAGTTAAATTTTAGGACTTAACACGGAGCTTGACTAAGCTGCATTCAGACTCTGCACCCTTCATGTATGTGTGTGGCTGTTAGAACTGCAAAAAGGATACTAGAAAAGTACAATACAGACAACTGAACTGGAAAAGACAAGCTTTCTAAACACAGTTTGTACTCAAAGGTCCTGGATTTTGTTCCTGATTTAAGTCTGAAATAAATTTGGTTCACTTGTTCTTTAATGGAAATTTAGGCACAGTATTATGGCAATAGGACTCCCTCAGGAATATTACTTTAGGCTTTATCATTTCAGATTTATGCACTATTATCCACCAAACTTATCTCCTTATCTCTGTGGCTGGCTGTGATATCTTTAGAACCTAATAAAATGCCAAGTTACATGACAACTTAGCTTACACCTGTGAAGTATTACATCATACTAAAATTCTTGCAGTCACAAATGAATCTGTGTAATTACCTGCTTAGAAATTCTGACAGGAAAAGCATAAATTAGTAAATTGTTATGCAGCCATAGTTCTCCTTCACCTCCAAGTGATGGTACCTTCAGCAGGCTACAATTAATATTTTAGCATGGTCTTATTAAATTTATTTTGATGCTTAGTGAAAAAGAGTCTGATAATTGTTTTCCATAAGTAGGGCTTAAGGTTCTAGACCGCATCTAGTTGGGACACATACAGAAAGGAAGAGAACCGTGATGTAAAATTGCCCACGGGTGAAGAAGGACAGAAGGGCCCATCAGATCAAGTACTGACAAAAGTTCAGAACTGTCTTCCCCTGGAGCAGAATAGGAAGGACAGAGAAAAACCATACTTCTGAGGACCCCCCCAAAAAAGTTAGAAAAACAGAAGTGTAAATAAATGAGTTATAAGATAACAAATCCAAGTGAAGAACAAGGCAAGTATCTACACAGGTGTGGACCCTCACATACATAGGGTCATACATACAGAGCACCCAGCACAACCACTGGCATTTTGGGGAAGGAAACCAAGCCTTTTCACTGACAAAAACATTCATCATCTTCACTCTCAGCTTTTATTATTTACTCAGTTTTCTGGCTTGAAATAAATGGCTTAGCCACAATATGTTGTCAAGAGAAGTAGCATCTGTTATGGAAAAGCAAATTGGCAAGGACCACATTAAAGTTGGATCTGAATAATGTTTGTTCTCCTCAACAGTTAGATTTATTCCAATTTTTTTTATAACTACAGATATAATAAATTCATATATGATCAGGCCACACAGTTTTTATTCCTGGACTTGGACTTAAGCGATAAAGAGTTATAACTTAGTCCTCCAAATTCTCCTCCAACCTGGAGAGGACTCAGTGTTAGGACTTTTACTTGCCTTTGGTCTGCAACTCTTTTCACCTGAATAAATTCTGAGAAGTCAAGTTTACTTTCACACCCTTATGAACAAAACTCTTGTACAAAAATTAGTCCCATATACCAGCTTAGTACCTTGTACAATTATTTGTTGCATTGCCCTAATGTTCAGTGCTATCTCTACGCCTAATTTTCAGAAGTCTATTAACCACAATTATGCTAGACGTACATGCATATGCTGCATTTTTATTTATCATATCATAGAAAAGTACTTCATGGTCTGACAAAAACATGTGTATAGCAAGAGGCACTAAAATGCATAACTTGTTGTCAGTATGCTTTGAAGAAATACTTCCTATTTCTGCCTGTGTGGACCTCCTCATTTTATAACCATTACATCAGAAAGATCCCAGTTATGTATATCCCTGATGCTAACCCCTTCACGGAAGCAGTGCAATGTAAAAAAATAGCGTCCATAAAAATGTTCAGTTATGCATTCTATTAATATAAAGAAATGTTAAGTTTACATCTGACTCCTTTAAAATAATTAACAGGGCACAAGAAGGAACATGTTCTCATGCTTGCAGGAGTTTCTAATTTACAGCCAGAATTCTGGCAGAATTAGCAGCTCTGGCAAAGATGCACCGGAGTCTGGTTTGAATTACCAAAACTCTAAGATGGAATTACAGTCACAGACAACATATGCGTACATAGTATAAAAGCTATTCTTGTCCTTCCTCTAATTGTTCTCTTGGCCTCCACTTCTCCCCATTTTAGAAGTTTCTAACAATAAACTGTCACAATGAATCTCTTTTTTTTTTTTTTGGTAAATTAAAGTTGTTTTGAAATTTGCTCATTGTGTGCCTATCCAGGGAAGCTGTTATCTTCCAATCCCTTTACACTCCTCAAGTGAGATTTTCACCCAAGGGAGCACTACCATTTGCTAAAACAATTCAATTATTTTTTGTCTTAAGTAGCTATTTATAATGTGTTAAAATACAGAAATGCCAGTTGATGCGCTTCATGGCTTTGTAAGAGACTTCCCTCCCCCCCATGATCTGCTGACAGATTAGTAAGAGATGTATAAAACACACCAATTCAAAACATTCTGTCAGTTAAAAAAAAATTCCCAGATCGCAGTGAAAATATCCCATGGGAATCTCAAGTCCAGTAAGGGAATTTCCAGCAGCAGCCTCAAAAATGACAATGGAACTGCCCAAGCCTTCCCACAGCCTGCCCACCCTCCACCCACTGCACAGAGCAGGCATAGACAATGCTAGAAAGACCAGTAAAGAGGAAAGGGAGGGGCTGGAAGTGTCTAAGCTAGAGTTGCCCCAGTACAGGTGTCACCTGGCCCAGGTCAGGGAACTGAACAAGCAGCATCACCACCTGCCCCTGTGCCAAGCAAATCTCTGCCTCCACCACTTCACATTGCTGGGGTTTGCCATGGCTACGTTCAACACCCAGGTAACATGAATCACAGAATCACCAAGATTGGAAAAGACCTTCAAGATCACCCAATCCAACCATCCACCTATCGCCAGTAGTACTCACATGGGTACGCTGAAGCTTCAGCTTCAGTACATGAGCATTCTTAAATCTATTTTAGCATGGTCTAGTGGTGTTACTTCAGTGCTTCTTCCAATTTCACATCAGGATTCTTCCTTGGGAAAATACAGCATTTTCAATACAATACTTCTCTGCAGAAATAATTCAGTTTTGCCAAAAGGTCTTGCATTATCCAGTTAGAACAACACAGGAATAATTACTTCAAAAGGAACATATAAAAATAGTTACTAATTTAAACAAAATTTGAAACAGCGATTTAACTTTTGCTTGCTGATTCAGAGGAACTTGATTTTGAGACATGAAGTTTCTCCTGACTGACAGCGCAATGTGTAGTTCCTGCTTTGACTTTTTTAATCCAAGATTTTTTTTTTAATAGCTTTTCCTCTCACAGAACAAATCAACTTTCACTCTTATTTGAGCCTGAGGTAACACCAAATTATAGTTATTTTCCCATGAAAATAAGATTTTATTTCAGACTGGTGTTGGGAATAGGGATAGGGAATCATCAATTGTTGTCACATGAGATCAGAATACTACTGGCCTTCTGATTTTTTCCCATTTTCCTGCCACATGCATTCATCTGCGATTTTTACCTGAGCAGACTGCCTATTTTAATGAGAATTACACACACAGTTTATCCCACAGTTTCAGACTAATGCAGCTCTTGTACTCAGCACTTCAAGGCACAGGTTTCCATGCTATTTAATTAGTTTAGGGAAATCAAGTGTAAGAATTAACAATGCTGCCCAAGACTGGAGAGCAGCCACTTGCCCAACCTGGCTGTGACCCCTCTCATGGTCAGCATACACCTGGCAAAGCTGATGTGCTCCTCTATGAGAAGTCAGAGAGCTGTACACCATTCCTGCTGCACTCCAAGCTCCCTGAGGTTCGCTGACGCTCAAAGCAGAGGGGAGATCATGTAAACATCTCCTGAAAACCATGCCACTGAGCCACCAGGAAATTCAGCTTGTTCCAGAAACAGGATCTGGAACCATAAGGTAACCTTGGAGCCTAGCCACAGCATTGCTATTTCATCACAAGCAGCAGGGAGGCCAGGGAAGGCCAGGCAGCTGGCATAACAGATCACACAAAACTCTCTCTTCAGGATTCAGAAAGATACAGGAAGAGTGAAGACAGCACCAGTCTCATGGAACCTCTGAGAGCACGCTCACATGTAAACAGCCTGTACAGAGCACAGCGTAGCATTTGTACAGGCACGGGATTGAGAGTCAGCACAGGAAGGCAGCCACCCCAACCTCACAGCCATCCCTGCTGTCAAACTGTCCCACAGAACATACAAGCTACTATAGCCCAGACCATTTCACCAGGCAGGTGAAATGATTCCTGCCCATGGAGGCACCATCCTTTGTTTTTTGTACTGACTTACTGAGCAACCAAAATTGAAATCTAGAAATCCAGTTCATTGCATATATAATTAAAGAAATCACATGCAAGACTGAAGAGTTGTGACAATACACTCAGTTATTTCCAACAGCACTTATATGGGGGTGACCAGAAACTCGCACTGGGACAAGTAAATCCATTACATTCTAAAAGAAACTGCAGAAATCATTCTCCAGCTGGAAACTTACATTTATTATTCAGGAGTGTTTGTTTTCATTATTGTTTCACTTATTGTAGATTTCTTGGCATTCAGCTAACACCAAGCAGGTAACCTGAAGGGTAAATTAAGTTTACATAAAAAACAGTAACCTTCTTCCTTAGTCTGCATGAAACTGCTAAATATTATGTTACTAAAACTTGTGTGTACTTAGTTTCTCTTTACAAAACAAAGCAGATAAAAATCTGTAGAATTGGAAAATGCTCTCCAACTTGTGTGACTTCCAAAATAGACTTTGTCTGCTTGTAATTTCTCTTTAAGATATATGGGCAACTACTAAATTGAATGAGGCATTTCAGATATATTTTATGCATTGAACCTAAGTCTGATAATCTAAAAAAAAAAAAAAAGTGGTGCCTCACTTCATGTACTCACATAGATGGAATAATAATAAAGGGAATCTGAAACTTAATTTAAATATTTGTAATGGTTTGTGGATTTCTCCTATGAACACCTTTATGGAAGAAAAAGGAAAAATATTGTATGCAGGAATACTGAATTACAAACCATCCTATTCTGTGATGGAAAGCGAGACTGGGACTGGCTGAATGATGATTCTTATTGGCTTCTGCATCATTGATTCCTTTTGGCACTTTCCATCTAAAACACAATTAAGTTGTTCAATCTTTATCATCACGTTACCTGCCAAGCTCTGCACCGCCTGAATTGCACTGCTCTGTTTGGAAAGAATTAAAAATTATGTACTAGGAAGAGTGAAAGTGTTTGATGTTCAGGATTCAGAATGAGACGCTGTTCTCATTCATTTATCAAAATATCAAGAACACATTATTGTTGCATGTGCTGCATCTAAGAACTCTCAAAAACAGTGGAAGAGTCAAAAACATGTACAGATCATGATTTTTTTGCCCTTAAAGTCTGCGTTTGCTTGAGAAGCTTCATTACCCATCTGGTTGTTCTCATAATCACCAGATTGTTATTAAGACATTGTTATACAGGTGGTGGAGCAATTTTAGCACCTTTACTTTTTAATATCTTGCAGGTACCAAAGTCAACAGGAGATTGTGGCAGTCAACAGGAGATTGTGGCCATGACTCTTCTAAATATTACTCAAAATCAGGTTACTCACATTCACAGCAGATGAAGTCATTGCTCACCAGCAGAGGTACACAGACAGTAACAAACAGACTCTAACAAAGAGCAGATCATCTAGATATAAAACACCAGCTGGGACTTACAGCATTTACTACTGTCCTGATCCTATTGCATGAGTTGTGAGGAGTATTCTGCAAATCAATTTTAAGAAAAGAGCAGTACGCCTGAAAAATAACCAGAGAGAATAGTGGGCAGCAATAGAAAGTCTCTAGGCAACCTATACTGCAAGCATGCAGTTGGCTGGAGGGGCAGCTATCAAAGATTTACTCCCACAGATAATTACAGAGGTGTAATGTGAAAAAAAACAAGAATGCGTTTTTAATTGTTCATGATTAAAGTAGGAATCCAAGCAGCAGTATAAACAATAAAAGAGCAAAAAAAAAAGCACAAACATCACACTGAAGAAGCACTATTACTAAAAGGCCAATAGAGAACAGTTAGACCAAGATTCGTCAGTGTTCTCCAACTATAACTGCACATCTAATAAAAGGCATTATCCTTTTGAAAACTTTGTCCATTCAAATCCTTTAGACAGTTACCACTACCTTCACAACACCATTATGTTCTTATGTATACACATAACAACCCATTATAAAGATTTGTATCAAAAAGCAGATTGTTTAAGACATTACTTAAAGTTTTTAGCATAGTAATGATTGTCACCTTGTGAAAGAAGTGCAGTCACTTTCATTTACTATGAATAATGATCTGTCTTCGTGAATTACAATTTATGGCCACTTCAGAACAATGTGGGTTTTTTGTTCCTGGTTTTTGCTTTTTTTTTTTTTTTTTTTTTTTTTTTGAGTTAGAGCTGTAGAAGCTACCTCTCACCCAGGATACATATCTATTAAATACCTTTGTTTACCCATAGCTGAAACAACAAGAACAGCACCTCAAGTACAAGTTACCTGCTGTTCGTATTGTGGGAATCAAATGTTGATTCTGCATTAGAATTGGATAATATTTTTATTTCATGAACTCTGTTGTCATGGTTCCTTTTGGGAGTCCTTCTACTTAACTTGGGGAAGAACTCTGATAGTTTACATCGCTTATCCTCTAGACAAACCTTCCCAGGAATGCACGCTCTGTATATAGGTGTATATATGTATATTTTGTCACACACATTGCAAGAAGATCCTGCACGAGATCAAACCAGAGAACAAAGCACGGTATGCCGAAGAAGCCCTGAAGAGACATCTGAAGCCTGGCATCATCCCCCCCGGAGCTCTTTGTTTAACGAAGACGAGACAATCACCATATCAATACGACAAGAAGAGCACCGAGACATCCTGGAAACAACAGGATGGCTACACCAGATAACACACGAATCAACAAACGTAAACTGATAAGATTGTGAACCTGGAGTACCCAGCCAATGGGGAAACAGGGCAGGGGGATGGATAAAGGGAAAAACAGGGTATAAAGACTGTCATCTTGTGTCCATAGGTGCGCTCCTGCTTGCGGGACGCCCGCCATTGCGATCGCGAATAAAATCTGCTTTTATCAGAGATACCGTCCTGGCAAAATTATTTGGATGTTTCCAACAATATCCAGCCCAAGGAATGAAAGCAGCACCTTCTTAAACTGCAGACAGGTCCCACTTCTCAATTTATGAATACCTGCACAACCCCCAAAAGCCAAAGGCTTCTGGAAGAGAAGTGAGAGAATTCATAGGAGTGCTCCAGAGGCACATTTGAGAGACTGACCAGCAGAACCTCTCTCTCCATCTCAGCTTCCACAACACAATAAGAACAGCAGACACAGAGAGGATTTCTCTTCACTCCCAAATCTGTACAGAGAAGGGGGGAAATAGTAAGGGAACTGGAGACCAACTCTTTACCCCACACCTCCAGTCTTTTAGGAACACTGACCTCTTTGATCTCATTAACTAAGAAGTGTAAAGGTCTGTCTTTTTTCAGTCAGCATGTCTGTGTCCTTTAAGACACAGACTCTTTTAGACCAGCTGAATTCAGTTAACAAAAACGAAACAAACACCCCATTTGGAAGATTGCTTTCAGTAGTACCCACTCCAAAAAAAAAAAAAAAAAACCACCAAAAAAAACAGATGATAAAATTTAACACAAGGACTGAGTTGCGTTTGCATGGCAAAAAAGAAGTAGTACACTCTCTAAGATGCTATGTTCTTCAGAACTAAGTACTCCCCATCCCTTCTTTTCCCTCTCCCCTATTTTTTTTTTTTTTTAATAGTGAGAAATTGACTGAAATTACTTACACTCACTTCACAAAAGTTCAACTGCATTGAAGTAGTAAGGAGCAGAGCCACCAATACTTAATGACAGCATTTGGCAGGAATAGCACTAAGAACAGGGACATGTAAGGCAACAAGCACCCCACTCACAGCAGCAGCTCAACTTCCCCAGGGGAGGCAAGCCCAGCGCTCCACCTTGTCCTCCTTTCTGACCTGCTCCAGCAGCACCTAGGACTTCAGAAAGACACAAGAGTTGCTCAGTCCATAATAATGAGGTACTTTCCGCCAGCTGGTATTTGGGACCACCACTGGGGGAGGGTAGTGCACAGCCACTGCTGACACTGTTCTGTTAGTTAGTACCACAGGTGACTCCTGCTCAGGAGCCAGAGGTGACCATGAGCTGCAGAGCAACTATCAGGTGGAGGAACGATGAGGGTCATTAAGACACATGCAGCTTAAAAAAAAAAAAAAATCAGCTTGGCAAGGTTGGAAAATGCTGTCGTCAGGAGAAATTCATAAAATAAATCTTGTTGTAAAATATATCTTCCTGGGGCTCTCTTTTCATAGTAAGCTTTATTTTCTGAAAATTGATATTCAGCCTTACAAGATATTTACAGCTCTTACGAGCACAGCAATTCCTGCTTTCCTTACTGTTTTGATGTTAGAACTTCAACACCTCCAAGTGCACTGGTCTTTATTATCAACCCCTACTACACTAAAAGCTCAAAGGAAAAGGATGTTAGCTCACCTGTTTGCTTGAGCCATTCATTACAACATGTAGAAAACTTGGCTATATGTAAAATCTAACCATAGTAAGTAGGAAGCTAGAGATATTTGTCATTGCTAAAATAAAATAATCTCAAAATCATAGATGCTCATTTTTTATATGTAGGTTACTCTGAAAGTAACGTTCCCTATTTATTTCCATGGAAACTACAAGACATGTTAAGAACACAATAACACTATCTGATAGAGCAAATTCTCAGCTACAAAACACTATCTTCAACACAGTCACCACCATTAGCTACACTCTTTCACTAGCAGTGAACAAGTGTCCGCATGCTGCGCAAATGGATGTGACCCACTGTCACATTCACACTGTCACTGTGAAAAAGCACCACTCCCTACCTCGTCGTGCTCACATCCACTGTTCATTTCTGTAACAATTAGAAAGATGAACACAATGGAATGGTGATACAAAACAGATAAAGACAAAGGAACTAACAGAATAGAAAAGTGCTAGAAGGAAAGGAAAAAAAGACTACTCACCCAGCTCTAAAGATTGGTGCTCATAGAAGAAAACTCCAGAAAGAAACCTTTCCAGAGTGGCAGTCAGCCCTAAAATGAGGTCTAAGAGAGGTGCAGCCAGGCTCCACCTCTTCCAGTCACACAGTTGAATTGCCTTCACCTGTGCTCCTAGTGCTAACAGGGTCCTTTCCCCAGGTGCTCAATCAGTGGTTCAGGTTATGACTCAAAAGTTACCATATAGATTTCCATAAACATTCAGCAAGTACCAAGGATGTCAGTGGGTGCCATTTTTTCCACATGGAGGAATTCAGTGACACACCTTTGCTGCGTATACACTTCCATGTCAGACAGTCCCTCTGCTACCACCTGTCACAGAGTAACAAAGTGTAATAGAATACTGGTGGGAAGATTCAACTTCTGCTGCCATACCAACGTCTGCCTGTGGTGTCATGGGCCAACATAATAAAATTGGAGGTATTACTTTTGGAGCAGCCCTTGTAATTTGCTTATTTAAAAACAGCTGAGGTGATTCCATTCTACAGACACAGCGAAGCCAATTAACATGGTCACTAGTTGTTGATTACTCAAACTTATGTCCTCCAATTTACACTACCCATATGCTGGGCTAATTTTGTATGGAAAAAGATGCCAGAGAAAGGTGCCAACTCACTAATACATAAAAATTACACATGCTGTAGTGGTTCAGCTGACAGACAGGCCCTGTTCCAGGATGGAGCTCTCGACCATTCTGTCAAAAAATCTGCCCTGCCCATGTAAATCCTTTAAATCTTTTTCCAGGCTAAAATTGGATTTCAGCAATATGAGGGGGCAGAAGGAAAAGGATTTTCCATGATAACTGAATCGGTGGTGACTGTGCATAACTGAATGGGAGGTATTGCAGAAATTAAAAGAGATTACTCTCTAACAGTCGGACGGGATGTGTGTGTAAACATGCTTTTGTCAAGGCACTAAGCCTCAGAAGACTTATTTCCACACCAATCTTCTACTTTGTGCCTCCAACCCAGGACACATAAAGCAAGATAGCCACGTGACTAAGCCTAGACAACAGTGTTGCAGCCGTGCTGCTGAGGTTAGGGCCTAAAAGGGAAGTCTACGTTTTTCCAGGAGCTCAGGAGGAAAACATGCCCATATTTTAAGACCCTTAGATGCTGTTTGTCATGCACAGGGAAACCTGGCCAGTGTGAACTAGAACATGGAGGTTTTCATGGCTGATAAAGAAAGCAACAGTGAGACATTTTTGTGTCTGTAGAAAGGAATCTCTCTCCCCTGCCTAATACCTTGATAGTTTGTAGGTTTCCTTATATCAAGGAAGGGGATGCAGCATTCACAGGGTGGCCAAGCCCAGCCCAGGTGAGTTCTCATCCTGCCCCAGCAGTACCCAGCCTGCTGTGGGACCAAATGGGGAGCAAGGAGTCTGCTGGTGTTCCACTCTCACCCAGCATAGGGCATGAGGCTGCAACTGCTCCCTGCCTGCCTGCACTCCCAACAGATTCCAGTCCCTCCTGCCTGCCCCCTGTACAGTCCTCCCCACAGACTTGCCAGCATAGCCTAAGAGACAACTTGTTTCTGCCTACTACAGCAAAGATAGCCAACAACATTTAAATTTTCAAGCAAAATTTTCAAGAATATAGAAAGACGTTTAAGGAAATAAAAGCTGGATTTTTTTTTCCCTTTACCTACTGAGGAAGACAAAGTGGTGGTGCAGGGGCTACGTGAACTTCCCACCATGTAATACTGCTCATTACAGAGTAAAATCCAGCAGGGAACACCAATCAAGCCGAGCATGTGAGAGGCAGAAGCACCATTAGCACCCAAACAACAGCTCACAGGGGTGAGCCTAGGACTCTGCCAGGGCTGGAATTCAGGTGCACAGCCTCCTTCATCTTCATTATCATATAACACAATCACACTCGGTTGTAAAAGGAAGGTCCTCCTGCCGAGACAGACAGCAGATGCAAACATAACTGTATATAGAAATTAGCAAAGCAAATAGATCAGCAGAATCTTATAGGCCCGTGACCGCTATTATATTTGGCTGTGGCAGCTTTCCTGGTGGATAGCAAATAAGTGAAGGGAAGAAAAAAATCTATTGCACCTTCCCCATCAGTGAGCCATGTGCAACCCATACGGTAAATAGCTGAGCTAATTCACAGCTGTCACATTTAAAAATGCCACTGAAGTGCAAAAAATAACGCAGAAATTCAGAGCCGTGTGTTGTCCCCGATCTGCAAGAATAATACTCCTAATCTTTGGTCCTCTTCTGGCAAAGGTCGCTGGGCTAATATGGCTGATATATGTAATTCAGAAAACCAACTGTCATAGCAGATGAAATGCATGTTTTCTTCCCAGCCTTGTAATGCAAATCAGTATGTTCTGTTGAAAAATGACAATTTCAAGTTTCCTTCTTGTATCCCAATGAAAAAGGTGCTGGTTCTCGTGGTTTGCAGAGTCATATTCTTTTTATGCACAAGTCAGCGAGGGCAGCTAGCTACATCGTGAGTCTTGCTCATTCACCTAGCACACTGCACACCAGACCTAGAGCATGTGGGAAGAGATTGTCCCCTTCCATCAGACAGGGTGCCTACGGCATCTCCAACATTCAGCTGCGTCTGCTAGGAGCCAGCTGAAAGCAACAAACCTTTACACACATGTGGCTAAGCAAATTGACAAAAAAAATTCAAAAAAATCTGCTTGTTGCTAATTGGAAAGTGATAGAACTCTACTAAAAAAAAAAAAAAAAAAAAAAAAAAAAAAAAGTATTTTTGCATCTTGTATCCTTATTAAAAAGCAAATATCACCTGCTTTTATACACACGAAAATGTTGCATATGTCTTGTACGTGGTATGGGAATCTCACGGGAATCCAGAGCACCTATTTAAGAATACAGGAGTTTAAGAGCCTGCTGAAACCTTTTAAAAACATCACATACAGCTCTTTGAAACTTCAATCCCAGAGCCTTCCTGAGAATAATGGTGAAGTTAAATCAATTTTACTCTGGGATTACTCTGCCCCTCCAAGTCTCCCCTTGGTCAGAAGTAATTTATTAGAAGATTACCTCCATTAGAAACAATTCTCCATCCTCCTTGGATGCATTTCCTTCCAAAGAGTCTATGCTAGACTTTGAGAAGCTGGTTAATCAAAAGGACATCTGAATTAATTTCTCTAATGTTCTTCAGAAAGTGCTGCCATTGCAGTCAGTCTTCTAAGGTGTATGGACAGCCATCCATTCCATTATTCCACTATTTATTACAGATACAAATTCATTCTCCACCAAAGTTTTGCACATCATATTGCTTTTAATAATGTCTGTGAAGTTTGAGTGGTAGGTGAGCTGTCTCATAAACAGCAACTGCTTTGAGTTTGTGTATTAAACTGATTTACAGTAGTGTGGCTGGAGTTCTCTTCTGCATAGCTATATAGGATAGTAAATATTACAATATGGGAAAGTATTTGTAAAGTATGCTAGCAGACAGGGCCAATGATGTTTTTATTAGCTCAGAAAACAGATCAATCTGGCCTTGTCAGAGCAGAGTAAAACGTGATTCTTCCAGTAGTAATACATGAAATCTCTGTTAGCCTATGATATAGAGTAAACAAAAAGAGTTTAAATACCAAGCTTTCTGTACCAAGAAAATTGTTTCACAGAATATATAATTTAATCATATAAAAGGGTGGAGACATCTTCCTTATCTATTTCAATTACATCTATTTCATACTCAAGAACAATAAAAAGTTAATAGAGTCCTTGGCCCAGGGGAAGAAAGACAGGGAAACATTTGCAGTCTTCCCTTATATATTATTAAGCATATACATAGTGATTGTCTATTTCTAGGTACTCCATGTGCCCTGCTGTTCTGCAGTCTGCTCTCTGGGTTGCACTGCCTCTGCTAGCTGGAAAGGTCCAGCATGCCATGCAGAAGGGACCTGTTCTGCCCAACAGGAATGAGATCCCAACCACCTGCCAAACCCACAGCTTCCAACAAATCCTGGCTCCAACAAAAACTCCCAGACAATTCAAATTCTGCATCAGCCAAGAAAATAAAATGTTAACTAAAATGCTGTGATAGTAAACAGACTGGATTTAGCTGCATTGTTTAAAAAAAAAGGAAAAAAAAAGTGGGGAAAAAAAACACATAAAAAAAACGAAAAATAGTAGCAGATATAGGAAGGATGATACAAAATGTAACTTCGTATTTCCCACACAGAAGTAGAGATGGGTTCAATCAACTATGCACTGAAATAAGGAGCAGTAGAACTGAGGATTTCCTCCTTCTTACATTTCTTTTACTATTCTGTGGTATAACAAGAATCAGCATAGCATCTCTCTGGCATTTCAGATGCATGTTCTACCTGCCCTCCTCTCTCCCCACCCTCCAAATATGCTGTCATTTCCAAAAGGAAAAATTTTGATTAATGAGTTCTTCCTGCCAAAAAATAGTCTAGCAAGCAGCAGAATGAAAATAAGTTACATTGTATGGAACCCATAACTACAATCCTTCTGCACAAAAATATCCAATTAGTAGCAAGAGTTGCTAGCTTCTGAGTCATTAATGAATACTTCTGTATGCTGAATATTCATATCTTTTTGTTTATGACATTGCCTCTAAGCTTGACCCCTTGTCAACACATCAGAGGGATGAAAGCTTTAAATGAGGTATTAACAAATTCTTAAATAGCTTTTTTTAAACAGCTTGGAAAAACTATTGAACCATGACTGTTTGGTCAGAGACAAATATTGAAATTCCAACACATCATTTACTTGGTCCTTCAGTAGCTGAACATATGAATGCCACCTGTTTCACCATATATAATATTCCCTTACGAGAATGCAGAAATTACTGGCTATACAGGTCCTTGCCATGCAGTGAACTCTCTGTGGGCAGCTTCTTGTGCCCACATGGAGACCAGCAGGTACAGAGCGTAAAGAGGCCAGATTCCTTCTGTAAGGCTGCAGCAAGAGGAATTTGCTTTTAATTCACTTCAACTTAAAAAAGGCAGTATGATTCCATCAGGTATATAGGTTAAAGATAAAATTAATTAGTATCTATTTTATCTTTCTACTCTTGTTACTAACCCTATAACTGTTTTTCATCATTATATAGAATTTACAATTATTATATGCAATTTTATTTTACAGTGAGACAGTTATCAAAGTTGGGCAAATTGCAATTTTTTCTTTAACTTCTGGTGACTAATAATATTTGACTCCTGGACAATCTAGCAACACCACTTAGTATCATGCTGGTTTGAAACAAGGGGTCTGAGTGACTTTTGCAAGCGGGGAAGCAGTTTCTTTCTGCTTTTTAACCTTCCCCTGCATAGCCAGGATAAACCTTCCCTTCCTCAGGAAGGCTGCAGCACCACATGATTCCAGCTCCTTGCCTTTGTGTCCAGAGCACCCTGCTAGAAGCCATCTAGCTATAAGCTGCAGCAAGAACACATAGATTGACATGCAGCACTCCTGCTTCTCTCTATTTTACTGGGGCAAGAAGTGCTGGCCATGGAAGTGAGGGCTCACTGGAGAAGGGGCACTATCTATCCCAGAGCTGGGCACACCAACCAGGGGACAACCCAAAAAAGATCCACAGTGAAAGGGGAGCTTGCTTTGCATACATAATCTTAGCATCCAAATATTTTCTTTGCTTAGTTTTGGATGTGCTTAAAACCCCCAAATCACTATGGTATTGGTACACCTCCAGCTTTAGCAGAGCTGGGCTGGTCATGATATGATCCTAGTTTTGTCCTGGTGCTACCCACAATTCCTACCCAGCCCAGAGAATTTCCAGGTTTCCAAATTTAAGTCCCACATTATGGCCATTCCTGCACACACACTGCTGCTCCGCTTCCCCTCTCTTTCAAGAGAAAGCGGAGCAGTAAGAATCAGATGCCTTCAACTGGCCTGGCTGCTTAATACATGAATGCTGTTGGAAGAAATCCATTTCTAGTTATTTTGAGGTTTCCATAGGGTCATTAACAACTGTTTACAAGAGTGGATAGTGATAGGACAAAAGGAAATGATTTTGAACTAAGACAGGAGAGGTTTAGGTTAGATATTAAGAGGAAGTTTTTCACTCAGAGGGTGGTGACGCACTGGAACAGGATGCTCAGAGAGGTTGTGGATGCCCCATCGCTGAAGGTATTCAAGGCCAGATGTAGCTCTGGGCAGCCTGGTCTACTGGCTGGCAACCCTGCACATGGCAGGGTTGAAACTAAATGATCTTTGAGTTCCTTTTCAATCCAGGCCATTCTATGACTCTGTGATTTTATGATTGCGTTACTAATGTTCCTTATGGAAGGTATGAGAAAAAGCAGTTTTTGTGGTACATTGCTCCCTTTTAGATTTGAGAAGCATGTAACATAGAGGACATTAAAAAAGGAGGAGAATGTGCAGAAAACTATTTTAGGTTGGAGGAAATATTTTACAATGAGAGAACTAAAGAGCTCAATCTGTTTATCTTATCAAGAAGAAGATTGAGCAGTGAGTAGATTACCACAGATAAGCACCTTCTGGAGAGAAAATACCAGGCACCAAAAGGATCTTTAATCTAGCAAGAAAAGGTATAACAAAAAGCAAGAGCTGAAAGCACATTAAATCAAGCTAAAAATTGAGAACATACTGTTAACAACAAATTTGGTGAGTTACTGTACCTGATAGTGGGCTGAGAGAAACTGAATTGTCTAGGACAAATAGCAGATTTGCATGGCCAACACTTTTTGGCCCTTCACTTGAATTTCAGAGTGGGGTGGGATACTGGAAAGTATTCCAGTTTTGGAAAGCACAGCTCGTACTTCCTATCAAAATAAACAACTTCACTAGACTATGCTTGATTACTTTTTTCCACTTCTCTGAGAAAAGACATATTGTTAATTTTGTCAATTAATTTTGCTAATAGTGAAATCACTGAGGTATTTTAATGTACAGTTTTCTATTTATGTAGATTTCAGTTACAGCAATTGCTTTGAAGGCTCACAGGCCAGTTAGCATGCTCTCACTATATACTGTAGGTTTCTTTAAAATGCACACATAGAATCATAGAATTGCTCAGGTTGGAAAAGACTTTCAAGATCATTAAGTCCAACCACAACCTAACCATACTACCCTAATTCTAATACTACAATGCTACAATGAATAAATAGATCATCGTAGAAACTGCTACTATTTCATTAGAAATTGCATTTAACAAAACAAGGTACAATAAACTAAATTATCTTCAATTTTTACAAAATAATCTAATAGACATAGTACTACTATGTTCACGTAAGTGAGAGTAGGACTTCACAAAGTAAAGCATAAGAAAGTCTAAATATTAATTGAAGAAACAAATTAAAGATCCACCATGCGATTATCCACCACTTCCCCAACAACCAAAACTTACTTCAGATATTATCTACAATTTTGCCCAGCAAACCCGCAAAAAACCAACTCTGTATTAGGATACCTGATAACTCTCAATAAACAAATGCATACACCAAAAATACAGTTTGAGTAGCTATATTAAGTGACAGCCAAGAAGCTTCAGGAAACATTAGAGAATATTTTAATAGCATTGGAACTTTTTCATAGTGAGAAGTCAAATTGTGAGACTTACTATGAGATTTAATATCTCAGACAAAATAAACTGTGTAGATGCTGACAATTATATATGCAGCGTGAACCACCCTAAAGTGTTCAGGATTTTAATATCTATAGTAAATGCCCTTTATTAATCAGCTTAAATGGTAATTTGAAGTGCTTGTGGAACAAGAAATCCTTTGAGGTCACACTGGAGACTTACACTGACAGACTACATTAACTGCAAGACAAGAAGAAGAATGCACACCCCACTAACACTTCAAAAGATTAATCTGCAAAGCAAGATCCAAAGTAATCAAGAATTCAGAAATTTAGGCAGAACTTTTGGGATGAACACATTTGACTAAACAGAAGATCTGTGCACAAGTGAAGCTATGGCAGAGTGCTGGGTATTTGAATTAGCAGGAACAGCCTAAAGCAGAGCAGTCCGCCTTCATGGCTGCCGTTAGATGAGTGAAGAGCTCAGCTTCAGCATATACTGGAGACAGCTCAAATTGTCTGCAATATTATCTCACATTTCACACACAAAAGAACATGAGATATTTAAGGAAAGCACAACGCAGAGTGCTGCTTCAGATGTAGGCTCAGGCAGTGAAACAGGCAAGTCCCGTGCAGCATTAGGCACAGGAGTGGGGGGTGGTTCTGTTCCTGGCTTGATCCCAGATGACAAGATAGAGGAAAAGACTGAACCAACGACAAATTAACCACAGAAAAAAATCATTACCAGCTTTCAGATGTACAAAACATAGGTAAAAGACTGGAATAGATGAATTTGAGGATTACTCAATTAAATTCCATCTGTAGCTCTGCCTATCATCTGATTTCCATAGGTTAGAAAATATCAGAGAAAATAGAACCAAAAGCAAGAATTGTGGAGAAATTGCTTTTGTCTTATTAGATATGATGAGCAACTGCAGAAAGTGGATGGCCAAAGTCCAGACTGGAGAAGCTTCTAGGGACCAGAGAACAATTTAGACACGCTTCACAGGAGAACCGCTGACACAAAAGATGGGGAATAATCACAGCTGCAGAAAGTAGTATGACAAAAGGTTGTGAACCTGCAAGAGGAGGATTTTTGACTGCACAATTTTTGCCTGAGACAGCAGTTGTGTAGGGAGCTCAGCTCTCAGGGACAGTAAGTGTAGCCCTCACCAAGTAGGAGGTCAGCATGGTGAGGATGGCCCTGGGACATACAAGCTGGCTGTCCTGGATAGCCCTCTGCAGCCACCCCTTCCCTGATTTGTCATCTGTGTTGGAGCATGGTGCTCCCAGGGAGCACAGGGAAAGCAAAATTTAAGCAGGCTATTGCTCATGTCACTGTAGAGTTATTCTTTTACTATCACTGAGGTGACTTCCTAATCACCACCTGAACAGCTCTTTCTTATCAGACTACTGAACAGTTTTCTCCATCTCCTCTCAACTTTAATTTCATCTGGCAAAAAAAAAAAAAAAGAAAAAGGAATCAACCCACAACTATAGTTTAAAGTATTTATATTCATTTCATGAACAGTTGCTCCTTGTCTATCTATACTTTTAATGTGTTACTGATGAGCAAGGCTGAGTCAGATTTACAATTAAGATATTTGGTCATGCAATTAATGATGAAATTATCTGAAGCATGCGTTAGTAGTGCAATTTTGCTCCTGTGCAAGCTGACAGGAGTTCTAACTTCAGTGACAGCAGTCAGCCTAATGGTGAGCAATTCAGAGTTTTCTAACTTAGAGCCTTTTTAATGCCACAAATACCATACTGTATCCTTGGTAGCATATCTTTGAGGCTATCTGTTGGCATAGCTTAATTATCCAGTATCAGTTTTCAATTACAAGTATATGAATTCTGACATGGCTGTTAGAAGTCTAACAAGTCTTTACTGGAAATGTATGAGCATTCCCTGGTGTTCTTATGCACATTTTTTTCCTTCATCAGAGGAAAATGTGACCTCTTTACTGGCATTAGGAGTGACAGTGTAGTTCATAAACTACCCCTGGTTGGGGTTCAAAAGTACTGCAATTATGTGACATATTTCCCTGGAAAAAAAAAAAAACAAAAAAAAAAACCCAGACAGATTCTGCTTGGTGAGGCAGTTCAACACTCAAGAACTAGAAAGCTAAAGATATTTTAAGTCAAATAAAGCCTACAGTAATAAAGTGTATTCTAGTATATACAGAGAGAACTCATCATCGTAAGCACAAAAACGGAAGTAGAAAAAGGAATCTGACTTACACTGCTATTTTCTCTAAGTTTGATTATGCTTCTTACTACACTTTTCCTGCAAGTACGGTGGCATCAGGACTGGTTTAGATTAAGTCTTGTCCCTGATCTCAGGTCTGAAGTTCACAAACAGTCCTCCTGTTCCCAAAAATTTTCTGCTTAACTACCATTAGAAAAATGGTACTGCGAGCAATAGTAATCTGGAGAAGACTATGGAGAAAGCTGTTCTTCTAGAGAAAAGGATTCCTAATTTTATTACTTCCAGCAAGCTTCTATTTTAAAATCTCCAAATGATAAACTCATAAAAATACACATGAAAACAGTCACGCTGTTAACTACTCTCAAATGCAGTACGATTATAACCAAACTTGCAGATGCTCCCATAATCAACAAAGCCACATGATTAAACGAGGAAGAAGAGAGTCTTTGAAATCTTCTGCTTCTATTCCTAAATATTTAGAAAATGCGGTTTTAATGTTGCAAATTATGTTCCTTTATGCTGTTATTTCCCTGCGTTGGATGCTGTGACAGCAGTCTGAACATCATACCGTATGACTTCCAACCAGCAAAATCTATTCTCAACAGGAATTATGCTCCACTTATTCCAAATGTTCTGAGGATATCAAACATATTTGTATAAATATGCTGTATCGTAATTGAGAGAGTTGTTAGTACTCAGAATTCAGACAGCATTTTTACAGCTTCAAGGTGCTATACAAACATTCAGCTGATTTATTAATTAAATTTTCTAACTAGGGACATAACCTAGATTTAGTTAGAAGAAAGCTATGCATGTAAGAAGGCTGGGTAAACAGGTTTATCATGTGTACATAAAAGACCATACCAAGTTTTCATAGGAAGCCTTCTCCATTAAAAAAAAAAAAAAAAAAAAGCAAAGTTTCTTAAAAGATGTTCAACTACTACAGTCTTTTCTTTCCTTTTCTTTCATTTTTCCCAAATGCTGGGAAGTGGCTGGTTAGTCCCTATGAGAATCCACAGTCTTACCCCAGTTCTCCTCCTTGGTGACCAAAATAAGACTCCCACCAGTTTTGCCAGACATACAGCTCAGCCTTTGAGCCCTGGGAAGCTTCTAATCCTTGGTGGACAAACAAATGTGCAGCTGTACTGGTCAGCTTGGACCACCAGTCAGATTTTCAGAGATAGTTGGAACTTGTTTCTCCTAAAGAAGCAAAGGTGCTTTCCACTGAATTTAGTCGGACCTGGGTAACAATTTTAGAAAATTTCTACCTGTCATTCCTGTCCCTCCCTCCTTCATAAACCTGTGAACCAGTAGCCTCAATAATACTGGTCTGCCTTCTGTATTTTATGACCATACTGGGGGATATTTTCAGACTCAGTAAGGAGTTACGACCTAGATTTACAAAAATATTTAGGTCTATAATTCCTGTTCACTACTTAACATCAGTGACACAGAGAGCCTCATTGCCCATATCCAGCAGGCTTTTTGCTACAAACCATTTACCGTGCAGATGAATTTTGCCGAAGCTCCTGAACTGATTCAAGTCAAACACTTTATAACTAAAATCATCTATCTTCTATGGGTTTATGGACAGTGCAGGAGAGTAAAAGTCTCTCATCTGATATAGGAGTGTCTTTACTTCTTATTCTTCTTTCTTTGGCACATAGTAAATTGAGCCTAGGCAATAGAAATACTTTGGGGAAATAAAGAAAATTAAGAAATATAAAGCATGTCATTTTTCTTGAACCCAGTTGGAATCTTGGTTTTGTGTCTCTCTTGTAGGATTATGAGTGTAGCTTTAAGTCTGTATTCTCATAATTTTGCATAACTGACCATTTGCAACCTTCTATAATCTAAAATATCTAATAACTTTGCACAGAAACTGAGCCCTTTCCATAATATTTATAAATATTTCATATGAACTGGAGTTAATACAATTTATTTATAATGCATGGGAGTCTGCAGTAGGTTTATAAAAATAATGGGTGTTAACATGCAGTCATGATTTAATAATCAGAAACTAATTTCCAAAATACATAGAGGGAGTGGCTGGTTCCAGTAATCAGTAATAGTACTGAGGTGCAGGTATAGATGAATGACTAAGGCACGATTAATAAAACTTACAGGGTGGAGCAAAGATGGCATTAACAAGAACTTCATCCAACCTTCACCCGACCCGTCCCTTATTCCTTTCAGTTTCTGCTAGGACAAAATTAAAATAGCTTCCCCAGAAATCCACAGGCTGATGGATGAATACCCTCCTCCTGTTGATAACCGCTGTGATGGAGGACGACATAAGTGTATGATGTCACCATGGTGCAATAACACCATCCTAGGACTTCTGCCTTCTCAGGAAGCAGCCCAGGGGCCATCAAGTTGCAAAAGCCATTAAACATCTATTAACTAATTGATTCAAAATTGTTAAATGGAAAGAAATGCTCCTTATCTGTTCCACAGCAAATGCCTCTCTCTCTTATCTGATACACTGACATTGCTTAAGCAATTCCCATAACATTTTAGAGATCTACTTTGCAGATGGAAGGGAAGAAACCTATCTGCAGGAGAAACCAGAGGAAGTTTCCACGGTGACTTAAGAACATTAATGCAACTGAAATGGACATTCTGGTTTTCATTTACTGTGAATAAAAGAATGCAAAAATAAGCAAATGCATGCACCTGATGATGATACTAGGACTATAGCTGCAGTGACACAATCACGTGCAAGCTATCCTGTACAGCACCACAGGAAAGAAACAGACCTCCCACATTAATCTCGCTTTATACACACCTTGATTCATTTCTCATACTCGTTAGTGTATGAAAGAGTGAAAAGCAAGGATTGTTCATATTAGTAGATGCTAATTCCTGCATTTGGAAAGGGAGATACAACTTTAACAGCTACAATTATCCCTCAAAAGCATTATTTCTGTCATGCACATGCTTCTTCCCTGCAGTTCCAGCCACACATTGCTTATTATTCATTATAAAACTAACCACACTTTCTATGGCAGTCCACTGACAAAACAACTTCAGATTTCTTCACAATTTTTGCACTGCTCAGCATCAGTAAACTATGAAGTGTATTAGAAAACAATGCTTCAAATGGCTTTATTTTAAAATACATTTCAGGTTATCCATTTGAGAAATGCTTATCTTTTGAACTCTAAGATTGCTGGGCTGAGCAAAACAGGCTTAAAAAAAAAAAAAAAAAAAAAAACTAGTAAAAAAATTAAGAATATGAATGAAGTAAGCATTTATTTCAGGACAGCTGGACCAAGTTTCTCAGAAGTAAATGGGTGTTCAGGCAATGACTTGCGACTTCATGCAACTCTGAATAATGCAATTCTCTATTGTAAAAGACTTTGTATTTTCTGTTCGGTAAGATATCTTGCATATTTATTTACAAGAGAGTATAATTACAAAGACAAAAGAAGTCTTAAGAACTAATATGAGATTATTCCCCTAAGTATTGTTACCTACAAGCTTCAGCATCTGCACTTATAAGCTGTACTGCCTCGACTCTCTTAAGAGTGTTTAGCACATTCTTCCTTCTGGCTCCCGATCTCTGAATCTTTTTGCCTGCTGTCAGTGCTCACTGTGTGTTGTTCCAGGAGGGTCGCCTTAGCTTCCAACCAGAGCAGCATGCTTGTAAAAATATCATTTTGATCTGTCCCACTACGTATCTACTAATCTAAAATAATATATTTCCAATGCTATAAATAACGCATTAGAAAACTCATCGCAATATATATTATTATATATATGATTCCATATTATATATATGATTCTCATTCTGGATATAGATCAGGTAAAGACTATGAAAAAGGAGTACAACTACTTTAGTTCATGCTCTTACATACGTTGGCCAAGCTGTTTGTGCCCTACTTCTTCAGTAACCAACAATATGTTCCTCACATAATTTTAACCACCATTTATTTAGAGCAGCATCGCAATGTGGGCAGTCAGGAGAATATCCATGATCAAAGCTTATAGTTATAGCTGATGTCAATTCTGGTCCAAGTTAAATGCTGGGCAGGACTAGAAACAGTGGCCATACTACCTGGCATGACAACTGCTAATGTCAAAGCAGGTTTTTCCATGTTTCGGTCTTCATGAATCTAGCCCCATATCTGAAAACAAAGCTGCAGAAATCAGAGTGGAACAGTAGTGGAATAAGGTCCAAGTGGTCATCAAATTCCAGGCAATATTCACAAGTTCCATATCTGGCCTATGCATACATTGAAATCAGTTACAGGTTTAGCATCAACTACAAATGGATGCTAGATGCATATTCTTGGCATTTAACTTGTGGTTTCAGAAACTTTGTAAATTTTTCTCTGTGTTTTTGTATAAGTTGAAAAAAAAATTGGTTCTATTAAACTATTTGCCTTTTGAAGATCCTTCACCCTCTTTCCCAGAAGACAGACAGTATTCATTGCCCATCCTTCTGCTCTTAACAAACCCCTGTATAGCTTGGTCCAGTTTTCCTTTTATGTAATTACCTGTCTGTTTCAAGCAGTCCATGTCAAGCTCTATTTTATAAATGAAACCTCCAGGTTCACATTTTTGCCCTCAATAAACAAGCACAAAGTCATTATAGTGTATCTCAGATACTGAAATCATTCCTTGAACCTCTGACAAAGTTTGAACTCAGAGGACTAGTGGGCTCACATGTGCCTCTTCCCACCAGTATCAAGGCTACAAGAATATGTGATGTCAAATATGAGTCAAAATGTCTTTTGAGATAAAGGGTCAGGAAAGCAGGGAATAAATGGTTAGGAAAAAAAAACACTGCACCACAGAAACCTTACTCTTAAATTCCCTGGAGAATTAGAGATGTCTAAAAACAAGCAAAAAAATCTCAAGACACACAGCCCAGCTGTCCCAGCTCACAAGTGCTATGTGGGTTCATGTGTCAAATGGGTCAGTCCTCATGCCTTCCATAACCTGCAGGATCTAGTTCATGCCAACTCCTCCTTGCAAACAGAAGCAGTCTTTGTTTCCTGGCTTTCTCTGTTCAGCTGTTCTCTCTCAGGAGAAAAACTCTGTCCCAAAGGCACAAGTACCCACTGAGCACACCAAACTTCTCTTGATCCCACTCCATCACTGGCTGTATGAGACCAATATCCTCCCAACACAAGGGACAGTTTCCCAGCTCAACATGGCTTGAATTACCTGATGCAACTACTTTGATTTTTTTTTTCCTTTGTGCCCTTTTTTTTTTTTTCCCCTAAATGGAAACCATAACAAGTACATAGAAAGCAGAGCTCCTAAAGGTATTTAAGGAACTACAGCATTTCAGGGAATCAGTGTTTAGGCTGAAATGCCACTCACTCACCTGAACAGCTTAGATGACTTTTCATACAAGAGAATACCATAATAACAGCATATATGAGAATAAATTTGTAAATATTGCTGATCAAACTTCAGCTCAATTGATATTTTACTTTCAGAGTAAACACTTAAACTCTAGTGTCAGCTTAAAACTTTAATCATTTAATTCATCTGTTCATTCATTCATCTCTTCTATAGTTTGATCTATTGGTCTGGCTCTCCAACATAAAAATATTAGTGCAGCAAATGTCACAATTTTAATTTGTTACCAGTGTCCAATACACATGCCATAAAATATTATTTTAATCCCTTAAAAGGAAAAGGGGATCTTTTCATGATTTAATTGGACAGTCCTGTGCATTAAATATAGTAATAAATGTCTTGCAATGCAGGTGAAATTGAAAATATAAATAACTGCTGTTGACTATGGAAAAGTGAAAATCCTGACATTTATGTTTAAGTAATAGACAAGTCTGCTAGAGAAGGAAAGCAACCAGAGTCATCTTGGCCCTGACAACCTCTCTCTTCTACCAAAAGGCTGTCCCTGCACATAAGTGCAAGTGCAGAGACAAGGAAATAACACCAGCACCTCTCTCAAAATGAGTAGAGCAGAGCTGCCTCAGAGACAGTGCCCAGGGGGTTGATCACTTGGAGCTCAAAAGGCTCCAAGCTGTGTTCTGTTTACAATTAATCTTCTCCAATTTAGATCTCTTCTACAAAATGAATCCTTTTGGTACCTACCTCATTTGATCTAAGCAAATGCCCACTTATCTGTACTCAAAGTGCCAAGAATACCATATATATGATACATACGCTCTGTTCACCACTTAATACTTTTTTGTCATAAAGGCCAGTTGCATGCCATAAAAATCTTCTGTAAGGACATCTTCAAAAAAAAAAGTTAAAAAAAGAAAATAGAAACCAAAAAGAAAGTGATCACATCATACAGAAACTATGCAAAAAGTTACAAGTGCACAATAAAAATGATTACAATTTACTTGCATTTTGCTTACAGCAGAGCCGTTCATAATAGCTATTCATATAGATGTCTCACACCAGAACTTGTGAGGTTAAAATAGATGCTTTTGGATTAATAGGCAATGGCTTGACCTACAGGTGCACTTTGTGCTAATCTTTACCATGTGTAGGCTAATCTGCAGCGTACCACTCAAAGGGTCAGCAGGAGTGCCTTGATGCAGAACTGGTTCTGGAGACCCAAGACATAGTTGGCCTTCTTTCTTCAGCTTTGGGGACTGGCTTGGGTCTGGAGGAGCCCTCTGCAGAAGGGCTGGGTGGCCAAGAATACAGCGGACAGCAGGAATATAAAGGAGAAAGTAAGGCTGAATGCGCACGCTTGCTATTTATGAGCTGAGTCAAGACATGTTCTCTTTAGCACTAAAATGTTCCTAGTATTAGAATAATGATTTTATCTGTAAAAAGAGACAATGCTGCACATTAATACTGTTGGTTGCTATTTGAATATACATGGAAAGGCTTTACTATAACATCACACTGAAAATCTTTATTTACAGGCTACTCAGTTCATTACCTAACAGGACTGATTCATCAGTTTAGCACAATCATGACACATCCTTCAAATTCAGAATGATGTGTACCTTGCATTTTACAAGTAAATAGATGAATTGTTGTTTTCATTAATTTATAGTGTAATGTTGCTTCCATTAAAATTCAAGATCTTTAAGGAGAAAAAAAAAGCTGCTGAAATGATTTTTAAATACATACATGGAAATAGAACAATTGTAATAAGACTAAGTAGTATAGCAATTTTAATTTATTCCCTCCCAAAAACCATAATAGACAAGAGCATAAATGCATTTTGAAAATGTTTGTACCAGTTTCTAGCTAAACTTCCAGATACAAGGGGAAAAAAAGCACTGAAAATTCTTTCCAATATCCCGTTGCGTTCAGTATCAATTTATCGAAACACAAATCACTGTTTCCTATAAAGCCAAGCTGAGGCAAACTTCAGAAATAAATTCCCTTATCTCATCCACCAAATTCTGCAAAAAGCCATACCTCCACTGTTTTAAACTACAAAGATGTGCATATTACTGTTCACATCTTTCTGATATGAAACATAATTCAGTTTGCTGAAGTCCGTTTTCATGCTTAGATCCCATTCTATAATCTAACAAAGCATTAGAACCCAACCATACACCTTCTAAGAGAATCTGTTTTCCAAAAAGTTTATTGTCCTTTACCAGAATTTATTACAAGTTGTTAATTTGTAGCAGTAGAATTCTGATCTAACCATTGTAGAATGCTCTGGAAGCTGCTGCTAAGCAGCACTGCAGCAGTACAGTCATTTCAATAGCAAACCCTGTCAAACAATTAATGTTTATGTCATTTTAAACTTGAAAACATGATTAGACATCTCTTTCATTACCTAAAGCAGTTGGTTAGTGCTGCCCTTTACTGGTTCGTAATGGTATACCACAAATCAGAAATAATGGTTACCTGACAAAATGTGGTTCGGCCACATGAAAACTAAATGAGTATCCTTTACTACTCCCTGCAGGAGTTCCATGCTCCTCTCACATGAATGCCAATACATGATTCTTCATAAACAAGTTTTTCAAGTAGCAAATGTTTTTATATGTGTATTTCTTGTTTCCATTTGAAGAGCTAAAACAATTTCAAATACTATTACCTATCAAATGCTCTTATGTTTTTATCCCGTGTAAGAATGTGATTGTAATTAAATCCTGAGAGCTCTATATTCATTGAAAAAAAAAAAAAAACAACCAACAACAATGAAAATAATTCCTGGAATATTTAAATTCCATATACAAGTATTGCTCTGATTAAAATTTTTGCTAATAAAGTAATGTCCATATGCATGCATGATCACACACGATTGGGCAAATAACCACTAGTTTGCAAGACAAGTCTAGTGACCTGCAGAGGGAACAGAACATAGCTGGTCCTTTAAAATGGCAAAAATTATCATTCTTGTACCTGAACGTTAAGCTTAAATTGGAAGCTGGATTTGGGATTGGATGGTTGTTTCAGCTGCTATCACAACCACAGCCTCTAAGTTGTATGTCTTCAAAAGGCTATTTTTGGAAAGGAAAGCCATTTAGAACAGTATTAACAGCTAAAGGATTTCAGAAAACAGATGACAAATTATTAATAATTGCTGTATGTATTACATGTGCAAATCACAAGCTTGGATGCATAACTCTGAACAGAGCAACCACAGTTTCTGTTCACAAACACAAGAAGTCCCTGCCTCAAAGGCCTGACAAGTTTAACAGTTAAAAAAACAAGACAAAGAAATATTTTGATGTACACAATTAAAAGACAGAACTTGCATTTCAAAAACAGATTCAATATTTTTGGACAACTAATCTGTTCCTTTCTATTAAGTTTGAAAAATTCCTGAAGTTTGCATTGGTGCTGGTCACTTCTATTTTGTTCTTAAAAGCCTGTTTGAAAATTAAAAACAAACAAACATAACCAATATAACCACACACATTTTTGATCAATTGTATTGATGGCTGTATCCTGTGGTTACCCATGCAGGTGAGCAAGCTCACCCAGGAGTAGGCTCAGGTGCAGCAATGGGAGTCTCTGCAAATGAATTTCTGGCAAATAAAGAGTGCCCAAGAAAAAGGTGATCTGAGAAGAGAGAAATTCAGAATACTGAGGAAAATGAAATTTTTCCTGGATAGCAATTTGTACAATCCTGTTCAGTGTACAAATGGTTGAGTCACTCATGCCCAGTTACTTTGAAAGCATCCCTGCTAGGGTACCACACTTCCATCTGGTAAGTTTTGGGCCCCTAGCAGCAACTTGACTTGTATGGACTTTTTCTCCTACAGAATGCATAATGATAGCATGAAAATGTTGCAGACATCTCTGATTCATCCCCTCTTTTATTTTACACTGGACTATTAAGGTTTAAATTTTCTGGAAGGTTTGAAGGATTTCCACCCACACTGATAACCACAATCAACAAAATGAATAGTTAAACTTTCAACAAATATGAGACTTAGCCAATTTTTTTCATCAGTAGCTTGACAATAAGAAAGGCAAATATAAAAACTATGAAGTCTTTAAAAAGCAGACTAATAAAAGTCTTTCTTTTTACAACATCTCCTCTCTGTTAGAATTTCTCTGGCTTTCCTACAGTCAACTCAACCTACTCTTGAGAGATGTCTACTTCCAGTGAAACTTAGTGGACCAGCAATACATACAGCTTCACTGAACTGGTAGACAAACTATATTCAGTCTCGTAACAGAAAGGGATGTTAAAATATGATCCAGTTTGTTAGCCAGGGTTCACTGGCACAGCTACAGCTTCCAGAAGAACCTGCTGCTGCTCACTGTGCTAATGCAGTAACCAAAAGAAGTAATACTGTACCTAGGAGCTGTGACACACCCACCCTCCAGGTGAAGCAGCCATTATGAGCAGTACAACCCCTAGGCTTTGCCTCTAGGTATTTCAGCTGCTGCTGGTTCCTAGGAAATGATGAAACCTAAAAAAAACTGGGCTCTGAAGGGAGTAATCAATAGGAGAGGGAAAGGTCTATCTAGGTCTGCTGCCCTCACTATTCTGATATCCTTGTTCCACATCACAGGGAGATGTTCCCTGTGCAGGAGGAGTGACTTTGACCCCAAGGAGGCTGGTTCCTTCGTTCTACTGCAAAGATGAAGATAAATTCTCTTACATCTCATTTTCCCTTGCTTCTGTTGTGGGGATTTCCCACACTCCCTCACTCTGTATTTTCTTGAGAAACAGCTGCAAAGATTTTCATATTAGCCACTTCCCTTTTTTATTAATTATTGGTTGTTCTCATTTTGAAAAATATGTGTGAAGTATTTGTTATTTTCCAGTGAAAATATTTATATTCATGGCATTGCTGTTCGCAAAACAAATCACCAGTGATTGAAAAAAGAATGTGCACTACCACTTTGTGAAAGTCATTTACAGCACTGAAAGACCACTTTGGCAGACAGATTTATGTCTGTACAAGATTAGATTTTGCATTTATTATGGGCATGTGGCATATTATTAATTATTAACACCAAAAATAAATGTTTATGTTTGCAGAAAAACAAGCTGCTAAATTCTGAGAAAATATTGTCAAAGATTTACACTTTGTGTCATATGTGTTGTGTAAATGAAAACAGCAGAGTTTCAGTATTTATTATTAGAACAAAACCTCTTTCATTCTGTGAGTGGAAATCCAGGCAATAATTTACCTGCATCTTGGAATCAACCAGTCCAATACTTACTTCTTTGTATAACAAAGAATTGGCTCTAGCTTCCCAACAGCATAGCTCATGGAATTCCTTGGCCCTCATTCCCCACTGAACTGTCTGTGAATGACAAAAACACTTCTCCCAGAAGACCTGAAAAACTTTGTTTTCTACCCTAGACTCAAAAAAGGAGTAATAGTCCCCCCACATTCTGCCAGGGGCAAACAATGAGATTCAAATGAAAAATCACACGTATTAGATAGGCTTTCCCAGATTTCAAGCATAACCAATTTCAAGACTTCAAACCAAGATGTCCTGTTCAGAGAAGCTCTGAGCCCTGAAACACGATTGGGAAAGATCTCTTTACACTCTACAGAGAAAAAGTCATTATCAAAGCACATGGAAATAAAGGGAGGAATAGGATGTCAGAATTGCATATCTCTTAATGTAGCGTGCATCAGTGCAACATCATACTCCCAGCTGGCCATGCAAATTGCCTTACTCTGGCTGGAGGACTTCTGAGAACACTGCATGCCTCAACCAGCCTTTTCCATTAATCCTTCCCAGCGCTGCTGGCTGGGTTCAACTCAAGGCAGTGCACTGGGATGGAAGCCCCAGTTTAGACTCAGAAAATGCAGCTGTCATCATTGTTCTATCTTGCCATCCATCCTGCTCAGAGAAAATCTTTTGCAGACTGCCTGGTGATGGAGGTTTCAGAGCGAGGGGTGACTTCTCAGTAGCCTCTCTGTCCCCTGTTCTCAAGCTGTGCTGAAGTTAAAGCAGTGGCCTTAGAAAGGTCTGTGTTTTTGCTGCTTCACCAGCTGGACATCAGATTTGTCTCCCTGCCTGCAAAAACGCAGAATCTCTTCATTTTGTCTTTTATCTCAATACAGTTTTCCAATCATTCTGCTGGAAATGAAGCTGATGGAGGCACTAAAGGTGCAAGCCCAGATCAACATTCAAATCTGTGCCAACCAATTGACTTTACAGGAGGTTAAACTATTGTTGGCAAAGCAGCAATAAAAGTGGACAGAGCAGCTCCGCTTTTTGAAGAGCCTGCCACTGCTCAGCTATTTCTACCTCTGCCTTAGTGCAGTGGTTGTGGCGGGGGAGGAACAGGAGCAAGGCAGCACTCCTCCTTTCCTTGCCTCACCACCCTTTGCCTGCTGCTTCACACAGTCTCCTCCAGCTGCCTGTAAAAAAGGTCAGAGACCTGCAAGCAACATACACGAAGAGCAAACCAGTACACGGAGTGGGCAGCAGCCACGTAGTGAGGGGACATGAAGTGGCACTGTGATTCTCTAAAGGAGTGGGCCCCACCTGCTGCCCTGCTCCCTGCACCCTGCCCGAGCACCAGCCCCATCTGCAGCTCTGCTCCCAGGTCAGAACCACGTCCTCTCTGCAGATGTCACTTAGGACCACAGATAGACAAAAATGCTGCTTTCAGACACTGCTCTGTGTGTACGCTTACATGGACCCCTGCTACTGCATTGCTGCTATCCAGTGCAGCGTGCCTGCGTCATGGGGAAACGCGTTAATAAAATAGTTCTGCTGCATCATTAGAGGTCAACACAGACTACAGCAGGTAATAAAAGATTCATAATGGCACATGAGGGGATGCAATAAATGTCCAAAACACAGCTTGAGATGATGCAAAGCTTGATGAGCTTTAAGACTTGGTTTAAAACTCTCAGTTCAGCTGTTGTTTCACAGGAAAGTTTGCAATCAGCGATAACACCTCTGTACTAGCAATTTATGCTGCTTCTAGTAGAAATTATGCCTTGTAGCAAGTAGTATCCTCACATGCATAGAAGCTTCCACGCTCAGGCTGGTAATCAAGAATTAATCCATTTCCCTGATTCCGTTAGGGGCCAATACCAGCTATTACTGGGAAGAAGGAAGAAATATTGCTGGAAGCACTTTGAAGATAACATGTTCCTACTGCTGTAACTTTCCATCCTTCAGTATTTACGGACCAGCTAATCTTAATTTTAGCCATTTTCTAGCCTAGAAAAGCAGGGAGTGGGATTTGCAATACTTTATACTTTTGTATATACTCAGACCTTATGTAACATTTCTTCCTGTCTAAATATCAATTCTCCTTTCGGAATTCTGCTAAAATCCAGTGTCAAGATGCTATGGCAGTGAGTCTCACAGTCCATTTAGAGATGAACAACCATCATTCGCTACCAAAGGGGCTGACAGAAATTCAGCACAGAGATTCATGCATATATTTTCAGTTTGATTATAAAGGCACCATCCTTCTACATCTGACTCCAGCTTACAACCCTATCAAGCACAAAGAAACACAGGAAAGTCTCCTCTAGCTGCCGAATTCTGTCTGCAACAGCCTCTAACAAAGAATTTAAATTAGACCCATTTTCTTGGTGAGCTTCAAATTTGGCTGTGAAATTTGGCCACAATCTCAGACTGGATTTAATTTCTGGCCATGATTTTTACCAGTACAGCACATCTAATCCCAGAATTGACAGTGCACTCAAACCAGCTGCTCCAGCTTTGATATAGAAGAAGCTAACATCATTAGCAGAAGAATTTAATGATGTTTGACATATCAAATGTCCTGGTCCTGCCTTTAATCTCTGTGGCCAGCCAGTCCCACAGCCAAGCAACAATCCCTGCAGGCTGGCCCAAGGCTCAGTGCAGTGGACAGGAAGCTTCAAGTGCAGCTAGTAAGCTTTGGAGCACAGAGAGCAGCAGAATGCACAGAGCAGCTGCATACAGCATCCTCCACTCTGCTCTCCAACAGCACGGTGCACACTAGTACCTCTGGCATTATTTTAAGGTGAAGAGCTATGCTGTCCACACACAAGAAAGCAGTTTTCTCTCATGTCTCATGTACAAAAGTGGAGAGCCCTCCCAAAGTGCTCCCAAGCCTTTCCTGCTTCAGGACGCCGGTTTGGCACTTGCCATCTCCTCTTGCTTTGCAGTACAGCCACCCATCTGTCCTGTAATTAGAGAAATGATCTGTTTCTTCTGACTGTGATCATACTCTACCCCCCTCCTTTATAAAACAGCCTATGGAGGCCCTGATGCCTGATGTGCTTCGGGTTCATATGGGAAGACAAAATTACTCATTTCCATCTCCTATTCATATGCACTGGCCCTCAGCAACAAATTCTAAGCACTGCGAGGCTGTAAATCAGAACGGTTATGGAGGTGAAGAACTCTGAAGATGGATTTTCCCACCCCTCTGACCATTCCCAGCTTTCCCATAAAAAATACTGTGCACACAGCACCTGTCCCAGCACAGCCACAGGAGTGCCAACAAAGCAGTGGCAAGAGTGCAGCAGTGGCACTGCCCACACAGAGAGGAGGCTTGGAGGAACTGAAACGGGCCTTCTGGACTTTGCTGTATCAGGGGAAAGAGGCAAATCATCCCCCTCGATGGCTCCTGCCATCATCTACGCCACCTACTGAATTCCACAGCCGAATAGAGTAAGTCTCAACCTAACAGAAATCCTTTGCCCTGCTAAATTTGGTTACATCCTGGCATTGCAAAACTCTGAATTTTGTCAACTGGATACAATGGCACTGAAACGCAGATAAACACATTTAATGCTTCTTAGTGCACAAAGTACAAACAAAAAGCACAGCTCCGAGTTTCCACACCACAGCCAGTGTCAGTACCCGGAGCTGGCCTCTGGAGCCAGTTGGGTTCAGCAATCAAGTAGCTGCCTGGAGAAGGCACAACTCCTGCAGAGGACTTAAATGATCGTAGGTTTAGATGCTGTTTTATAGCCTGGAGAGGTCTGAAGCGGAGAACTGTGCATAGCTCATTTAAAGGAGGGAACTGGAGAGAACGTAGGAGCAAACCGGGTTGACAGATCACTGCACGGAGACAGAGGTAGAGCTTTCTCGTCCTCCTGGACGAGGTACGGGAATGACAGTCACAGCAAAACACCAGCAGAAACAACGCTCTGTCGGTACCGGCGGCACATCGAGCCTGCGGTCAGCCGAAGGACCGGCGGCTTGAAGGCACCTGCTGTCTTGGGGTCACCCCGCAGGGCCGCTGCTCTGTCCCCGTCCCCGCAGCCCAGCGTCGCTGCGGCGGGACTCTGTGTCAGCCCGCCCGGCTACGCTTTCGGACGGCAAAACCACAGGCGGTCTTCGCCGTGCCTGCGTTATGAGACCGAAGCCGAAAAGACAGAGAAATAAGGCTGCTCCTGCGGGAGTGCGGTAGCGCGGCCCCGCTTCCTGCGGCCGCGTGGCCGAGCGGAGCGGGGGCCACCCGCGGGGCAGGCGGTCCCGGCTCTACCGCCGCGGCGGGCGCTCCGCGGGGGCGGCGGGGCGGGGAGCGCGGCGGAGGGGGGCGGCGCGGCGGCGGCGCTAGGGCCGCGCGGCGGCGGCCCGGAGGAGGGGTAGGCTGGCGCCGCCGCCCCGCTCGCCGGCAGTCGCGGGGAGGTCGCTCCGAAGTGAGGAGACGCCGTCGCCGCCCGAAGTTTGGCCGCACCGGGGCGGCGCACGGCGGAGATCCGCACCCCGGCTCCGACCAGGCGCGCCCCGCCCGCGGCTCGCCCCGCGCTCCATGCCGCGGCCGCCGGCGCCCGGAGCAGGGACAACCCCGCCCTGAGCGGCGGTGGCGGGCGGGGAGCCCCGCTGGGCGGCACCTCGGCGGCTCCGGGGCGATGCTCTGCACGCTCCGCCCGCCGCCCCGCCGAGAGCCGGAGCAGGGCTGCAGCCCGTCCGCCCCGCAAACGCGCGCCGCCCGCCGCCGCCGCGCACCGCCAAACTTTAACGTTGACAAGTGCCGGGAACCGGTGCCGGCTCCCGCCCGCTTCGCTCCGAGCAGAGCCCGAGCATCTCCGGCAACTTTCTCGAGGGACGCCGCCCCCGCCCGCGGCCCCCCATGCCGCCGCCGAGGGAGCCCCAGCGCGTCCTGGCGCCGCGGCGGCTCCGCGTCGAGGCGAGGGCGACCCGCGCGGTGAGTACCGCCCGCCGCAGCTCCGCGGGGCGCGACGCGACGGGACGGGACGGACGGACGTTTCGGGACGGGGAAGCGGCACGGGGCCGTGGACCGGGGTGGCCCCTCGCCCCGGCGGGGCCGTAGGGAGGATCGGCGCGGGCCGCGCGCCCCCTGCCGCCCGCGCGGCGCGGAACGCGGAGGCCGGCGGGGCGGGGCCGGGCGGTACCTGCGCGGCGCTCCTCTGTGCCTCCTCCCGCCGCGGAGCTCCGGCCGCGCCGCGCAGCGCCGGGTTTTGTAGGGCGCGGCTCGGGCTGAGCGCGCAGGGAGGGGAACTGCCCGCCGCCCCTCCGCGGGATCTTTCCTGCGCGGGGAGCGAGTAAGACTGAAAGTAAAATTTGACAAAGGGAAGGCGGCAGGGAGAGTTACCGCGCCGGCCGAGGAGCGGTACTCATCCTGGAAGTTGCGAGCGATTTTTCTAACCGTTCTCAAAAAATTATTTGAAGAAACCCCAAATGACGGTGAGCAGCATAGATGAGCTAAATCTGATAAAGCAGATGCTTTTGTACTCTCGGAGTTGGTCCGTGCGCATCTCTGGCCTCTTACCGAATATACTTTTATCGCTCTGCAATCAACTTTTCGATATTGTGGATGTGATGAGCCATCCGGTGTGGATGCTTTCATCGAGAGAATAAATCAGCACCTCGCCTAAGGACAATGCGCTTTGGGATGGGAAGAGGTGGCCCGGGCAACCCATCAAAAGGAGAAAAAGCCCAGCAGAACTTTCCCCAGTTCGGTTTTCGGTGGGTTTGATGGTTTTTGCATTTGGATAAAAATAAAGGTCAAATTCCGGCATCTTTTCGGAGCCTTGCAGGATGTTCACCAGGGAGCTCCCAGCAATTAGCAGCAATGTTCTAGTAGACCCGTGGACTTTGCCACCCACTCCCAACCCTGTGACACTGCTAAGAAGCAACACCAACTTTCTAGCTACGTATGTAAGATCTAGTATAGCACAGAATAAAGTCAGGGACTGCCAGCCTCCTGGGTTTGTTCCTCCGTGGCATTAAGAGCTTAGGATTCCATCAGGCTGTGGAAAGTCATCAGCTCCCACTGGCAATAGGAGACTTGGCAGCCCTGTGTCTATATCCTGCTGCTGGAGAGCACCTGGTACCTGGCTGGGTAAAAAGTAACAATCCCAAGCGCAACCACCCCAAATGCTCGCTGTGGTTCTGCAAGGAAAAAATTGCAGAACGGGCTGACTCTAAGTACAGAGATATTTAAGGCAATAAGCCACAGTTATAAGATCCTAGAGGAAAACCTTAAAGCAGCTACACACAAAGGCTTTTAAATTTAAATCGGGAGTACTTGTTCTCCTTATGCGAGTGCTGCTGATACCCTGCGAGCAACGGCAGCAGTGCAGTAACACTCAGCAAAGAATGATGTGGGGCAACCAAAAGCAGTTTCAGTGCAGTGCCAAAACCCAGCTCTGGTAGCAGAACTCTGTATTTTGTTCTCCTCATTCAATAGTTATTGGTACTTTAAATTTCTCTTGAGACAAAGAAATCTTTTTCTGCCAGATAGTTGAATAAGCCAGATAAAAATAGGAGAGAAACTTTGTTTGGAGCAATGTGCAAATCCACAGACGCTACAGGAATCATTTGGAGTATATTTCATTTTATCCAGGTGTGGTGGGAAGGGTGCAGTGAACTGCTAAGCATAGATTCCCTTTTGTCTTGCATAGATAAATAGTTCTGCATTGAGAAAAGGGCTGAGTTTATAATGTTTAATACTGGAGCTTTCTAGGTACTAGCCACTCACATTTCCTATGTGTAGCAAGGTAAAACTGCTCTGCTTCTATTAAACACTGTGACTTGTGAGTACGAGGATTAGTGCTGTTAGGTAGTACACACTATTTCCTCAATCCTAAACTAGCTTGGAGTAACTAACAATCAGAATGGGCACAAAGAATCTTTTTGCTTGGGCTTGGTTAGATACGTTCCTCTGCTGAAGCCGCAGCAAACTTCCTGCAGGGATACAAGCTGGTAGAAATGCCAAGTTTTTCCTCTGGAAAAAAAGAATTCTTCAGACCCCTGCATTGTCAGCCAGCATCCCCTGCATCCAGGAAGGATTTTAACCAGCTTTCCTCACACTGGCATGCTTTGTAATAACCGAGTTTGCTCTTGCTCTTGCATAGTGGCAGTGCACATTTTGGGCTTTTTGAGAAGCCATTCTGTTATTTTATTGCATTCTTCATGTACCACTGTACATGAGAATTGAAGAACCAGGAAACACCCTGCAACATCTGCACAGCAACTTTTCAGCAGAGATGTGCCACAGGAGAGGGGCTGCTGAGCTTCCAGCCGGCGTCTTTGTGTGGAGAGGATTATTTGGGGCCACTAATGGATTTTCTGCAATGGAAGGAGGCAGGGGAGGTGCATTTGCTAACAGCCCCCTGACAAGAGCTCAAGTTGTTCACCAGCACTAATCTTGTGAAGATGCAGTTCATCGGGGGTGTGGAGAAGGGGGCATCTGCTCAGGCTGCAAAACTGAAATGCTGTGGGAGGTTTGAGTGGCAGCCTCACCCACCTGGGAAGAGGGTGCACGGGCACCTTCACAGCTAATTTTAGACTGAGGTCAGCCGTTTGCCTTCCTTAAACGTGGGATGCAGCAAATCTGCACCATACACATTGCTGCTTAAATGTCCTCCTCTTTACCTACAGAGGGGTGCTCTGAGGGAAGGCAGAGACAGAGGAAACAGGGTTTGGTACCCAGATGCCTAGCCTAGGGCAGCTGGTTTTTTTTTTGTTGTTGTTGTTGTTTTTGTTTTGTTTTTTGTTTTTCGTTTTTAGATTGCAGAGACTATGGTGCAAAAACTCAAGGCCCTAAATGCTCAGCTGTTCACCCTCCCCATGCCCCACAGGGCTCCCTCCAGAAGGGCTGTGCCCCTGAGGTTGGAATGCGGTAGCTGTCCTGCGGCAAGCCGCTGCCTTGCCCTCTGCCCATACTTGTGTCAGCCTCGTGGGCCCCTGCACTGTGCTGGCAGACAGGGGACTGCAGGTGCAGAAGGTCGAGCTGCCATATACTGGTTATTCCTGATTTGTTTGATTGCTTCTTGTGAGGTCAAATGTATACCTATTACTTGAGAGGGGTTGTAAAAACTCTTGCTTTGCTATCCAAGCTGGAGGCTTAGTGCTACACGGCTGGTGCACTTAAAAACTTCAGAACTGTTATTCTATTTGTTTTTTACAAAACAATTCAGTTGTTTTTAGAACTCGCTGACATGTGGAATGCATACATTCCTGCAGTGACTCTGCAGGAATAAATATAAGCAAGACAAACTGTATAGCTCTGTTAGAAAAATCCCTATAGCGCTTAGCATATGATCCTTAATGTGCTTTGGTCAATATCTTTCTCTGTATCAATGGAAGCTCATTAAAAGAAGATATTGCAGACTAACTGAGCCATTTTGTATTAGTTCTTGCCAAAGCTTGACATTTTTAATATATTAATAATATGTCTGTAATGTAATGGAAAACTATTAATCAGAACTGGTTATATGCCAGAATTTTAAGCTATAATTGGCTGCTTCTTGTCAGGGAGGTCTGTTGTACAGTTCTACATCTGCCTAATATTCAGATGTCTTGCACTCCTCTGCACTTTTTTCTTGTCAGTGCACTAAATTCGATCGATGTTATAGTCTATAATTCTGTGTAACGACCATCATTATGACTCTGGCTTACTTTAATGAGAATTCGTTATATGGGAAGTATTTTAGAACAGCATGTTAAGGTAGCGGCTTGCTTCCCATTATTTCAGTCCTATCCAGTCCTCTTTATTTGTAAATCTGCATCTCAGCAGTTATAAAAGGTTATTGGTAACTGAAGGGCAAGCAAGGAAAATATTAAAGAAAACAAATGTATTTTTTCTTAATATACAAGCTTGTAGACTAAAGATAATTAAATCTTGTAATTTCTTGTTTCTACACAGAAACATGATATTCACCAACCGTTCATTCCAGCTATGATCAAGTCTTCTCCAATACAGAGTGTGATTTGATTTGTCAAAATAAAACTGAAATTACTTGTAGGTTTTGAGTTAGGTCAAGGAACTCTCTCTCTTTGCTCTGCTTTTTTTTTTTTTTTTTTTTTCTTTTTTTTTTCTTTTTTTCCTTTTTTCCTTTTTTTTTTTTTTTTTTTTTTTTTTTTTTTTTCCAGCAGAGCAGTTGTTTCATTTCTGTATAATGACTCTGCTAACCTATGGGACTTTTTAGTGTTTTTTTCCCCTAGTAAGTAAGCTAAAAAAGTAAGCTAGAAAGGACTAGAGAGGAAGAATACGAAGTTCTCTTGGATGTCTTAAAAAGAACATGGGGAACATTCTTTGAATTAGTGAAATCCAAGATAATAAATAAATATTGCCACTGGAGAGAACAAACAAACAAAAAGCAACATAAGGTTGCTATTAAAGCTATGGTACTACACCATGTGACTTTTAAAAAGGTCTAATTTTAATTTAGTCTTTGATATTTCTTCTTCTGTATCAAAATCAGATTTGAGGCTTAAATATACTTGATCTAGTTGAGAATTGCCATGGCATGAAATTTCAGATATTCTCTAAATATTCTGATAAAATACATCAGAGTTGTATAGTAACATTTGATAAGACAAATATAATGGAAAATTGCATTTACGTCCATACGGCAATTATTGTAAATTACTTTGCTATGGAAACACAATTCAACCATCTGTTGGCATTTCATGCTGTCTGTGGTTTAGCTCAGTTTAAGATGAAGCATTATTTAAATATAGGGAGGCCATTTGTGAATAGCTTTGAAGATAACTGATAACTTCTGAAAATGTGTATTACCAAAACAACACACTCAAGAGCTCACCAAGTCACAGGCCACTTTATGTGGCTTTTGGGTAAATGAAGGTTCACGATGCAGAGCATAATCTAAACTTTGGAATAAGCAAAGTGGGCAACAGAATATGACGACTTACGGTTCTTGATGTCTGTGTGAAGGTTTTGCTTAGATTTTATCATCCAGACAAAAAGGTTGCAGAAGTGCTGTAGTGACTGTCTAAAATCCTCCTCTTGCAGTGTCTGCTGCTTCTGCCACTGAAGCCAGCTCTTGAGCTTCCTGTCCTTGGCACAGGTTGGCAGCAGGCACAGGCTGAAAGAGATGAGTTGGAGTTTGCAGTCTGGTTTTTACCTGTCCATGTTTAGAGAACTTAATCCATCTTTGCAGTTTCCCCTACACATTGTTTGTATTTTTTATCAAATACAAATGTTAAGTTATTGTAATAACACCCTAGGTTTTTCTGTGTTTAATAATAAGACTGAAGTGAAATAAACAGGGGGAATTTCCAGTTGTTCTATGAAGAGGAGGAAAGGGATGTAGCTGCTGTGAAATAAACATATTTGCCATGAAATAACATTGAGTACCCCCCCAAAGCTAGGAAAATACAACATCCATACTGGAAGGGGAAAGCATACTTATAGTAAATGACAACCTATTATCCCTATCAGGAATTTATCAGCATGATCAGCAAAATGCTGTTAAAGAAAAGAAAAAAGAAAGAGTAAAACTCTAACAGTACCGAAGAGAAATTTCAAGGAAATGGAAGCGTGCTTCCAGTATCTTTGTTACTCTTCCAAAAAAGAATGTAAGAAATGTGCGAGACTTTTGGAGCTCACTGAGGTCCTTTTGCCAAAAGACTATTGGCACCTGGTTGCCCTGATACTCATCTCTTTAATAAGAGAGCCTTCCTGTTATTCTGCCACAGCGTTTGGTTCCCTTCTCCCCTACCTGCCTGGTTAGAAAACACAAGCAATGTTTAAGTTCTGCAGTTTGCTCTATGACAATGCTAGGCTGAAGATACAGATTTGGAAGCAGAAACACGTAATTCACCTGCAACATTATAAATCTGTCTTTCTCAGAGCAGAGTTCAATCCTTCATGTCAAAAATACTTTTCACTTTGAATGATTTTGGTAGTTTGTCCGTTGTAACACAGCACCCACAGTAAAGGTTATCCATATTATACCAATTTGCTTTATACTGCATCAAAACCTTCAAAATGTCAACATATAATATGTTTTGTAACTCATTGATTCTTGGACAATAACTCTAACTCTTATTGTTTCTAAAAGGGTGCTGGTGACAGAAGAAAAGAATGATTGACGGGAAACAGACACCAGCCTGTAGACTCTCACCCCTTTGCTTCAGATACCGATTTATCAGTGCATCTGGGCATCCCCTGTGAGCCGTGAACACAGAGGATCACTCAGGGTTATCGACAGTGTAGCTGAAGACCCACAACTTCACAAATTATTATCTACTGTTGGACATCTTCTACAAGAAGCCCTGACAAATAAGTTATAAGACAAAGGACACGCTCTACATCGCTGTGAAAGGCCGTCACTGGGGTCTGTGTGGCTTCTACCAAAGTCTTCAACTTAGTAAAGCAAACGTTGTATCCTAATGCCTCACGTTTGAGTTGGAACTTATTTTATAAAATATATACATGCATATGTACATATATCTATAATCTATAGACTGAACGTACGTCAGTACTGAGCGTCTTTACGAAGGTGACCTAAAAGGATTTAGAAATGTATTTGTCAAGATTTCTGTCACTTCACGCCCTCTGGGTCACCGTATCTTCTGTGATGCAGCATTATCCTTCCGTGTGGGGACATTATGATGTGTGTAAGACCCAAATTTACACAGAAGAAGGAAAAGTATGGGATTACATGGCCTGCCAGCCAGAAGCCAGAGACATGATCAAATACGTAAGAGTGACTCTGGATCCCCCAGATATAACGTGTGGAGATCCTCCTGAGACTTTCTGTGCAATGGTAAGGCAAGCTTTTCATTTTCATGACAAGCAGACACGTATTTGTGCTAGATGGCTGCCAAATTGAAGTCCTATAGTACACATATAAGTATCAAGGAAAATATGCTTTGTGTTCTGAATGTGCTGGTAAACAAAATGCCCAGCAGTACATTGAGCTGGACAATGGAATATTCTGCCTATTGGGACCTAGCCTAACTTGACTTTTTCTGAATTTGGTGTCTCTTTAGGTCAACTTTTAATGAGTTAAAAGACAGCAGTGTAGAACTTCTAGTGTGTTAACCCCTAACCAGGCACAGTTACCTGGATCATGAAAGACTTACGTGAATTAATTGATTCTAATACGATCACCTGAAAGCATCATGGTGCTGTATAATTCAACATAATTTCCAAAGACAATACGCTTATTCAAATAAGTGATAAATAATCATACAAGTATCAGAAACATATATGTATATAATATATATACACACACACACACACAGACACTTATATGTATTAATAAAGCACTGGAAATTTACAGTACATTACCTAGATAATTTAGATTTGAAAAAATGATGAGTTCTGGTAGGTGAGCTTATCATAGCTGGGAATAGTCTACAAGCCATTTGTTTGCCTGCGTACAAATCATCATCGCTGTGTGACAGAATCCCCACAGGAAGGAAATTTGCTTTTAAACGCCTTATGGTATCATTTGCAACCACTACTGTTCTGTAAGGAGTTCAGGTCCAACCACACATACATTTAGGGCATTATGTGCGTGCATACAGCTGCTTCCCACGTACGTTATGGTAATAGCCACGTGATAAATTGCAGAGCTACGTGAATAAATTACATTCACTGTGAACCTTTGACTGCACCATTTGCTCTCTGCCTGCTAGTCCATCTCTGCCGACACAGCTTTGACACTCTAAACCTCCAAGTAACTTCTAGCAACCATTGTTTAAGAACAAGTAAATGCAGTGTACCCTGTACAGTATGTTTGTGTGGGTTTTTGTTTATTTTGTTGTTGTTGTTGTTCAAGCTGTGACGTGTATTTTCTCCCTGAAAAATGGAAATGATGGAATTGAGTCCTCAGTCAGTGACATTTAGTAACTCTAGTATGTAGTTAATAAGAAAACTTGTTTTTCTGAGGCAGTCCACTGCACACTTCATCCTTTTAGTATAGATAAACACTGCAGCAGTTCCCATACTAAGTGATTATTTTAGATTTCTGAATGCTTTGGCTATCACTTGTCTCTTTAGTTGGAACAAAGATGATTAAAGATACTAAAACAATATTTTGATGAAGTATTAAAGATAGTGCCAGAACTCCCCATGTAAACATCGGACCTAGGAAGCCCTTTGCTGCAAAAATGGGATAAAGGTTTGTTTGGGAATCACCTAAGATGACAGATGGAACACCATTGTTTTGTAAGTGCTTAAGATGCAGAAAGCTGACAGAATCCTAACAAAGGGAATAGAAAAAAGAGGAAGAACTGGAATGGGGAAGGGGGTTGGGGAAGGAAGAGAGAGAGTGCGCAATGAAACAAGGTATTTAGTTATGTGAGTTAAGAAGGACTGACTGCTACAGTAAATGGTTATATGTGCTTTGAGTATGGATGTATTCTGAACTCTGCATGCACGTATGCATGGGTAATGGCCTGACTTACTTGAAACATTATGAAAATGACAGAAATAGTTGATGTTCTTGAGGTATTATCCAGCATCAAAGCACTCCCTTCCCTAAAAAAATGCTTCATGTCCATCTGTACTGTGTCTATTTATACATCGTTCAAAACAAGGTTTTACATATTTGTAGGGTTGAGCCTTGGCATTTCCTAATGAGCAGATCTTTTATTTTTGTGTTCATTTTTATTTTTAGGAAATGAGTTAAGAAAATAGCACTGTCATACTATGAGGAGGTGGGCACTGGAAAAAGTGTGCATTTCTGTTAGGCACGGTGCTCTTATACTTAAAGCAAATCCTGAATTTGAAATGGCAGAGATTTAAACGTTTCTTTCCAGCATAGCAAAATGCTGAACAAACTTATAAAAATGTATGGTTTTATTGCTGTGAATATTGGATATTAGCGTACTAAACCTGTGTAGCTGTTTTTTGTTATTCAAATCAGGCTAACGCTCAACTGCCTTCCCTTTATTCCTTGGAGATAAGGGTCCTTTCAGACATTCTCAAAACAGCAATGATACCAAAAAGCCGAGCCTACTTTCTGCGGGAGCAGAAAGAAGTTGAATCAATCTTCTGTTTTATTGCCGTATCCATTCTCCATTCAGCCTAAATTTTCTGTTCACCACAAATTATAGGACTATATAGTGACTAAGGAACTATCTGTTGAGTCCATGTCAATTATGGCATGGCACAGATGAGATCACTAAACAACAACCAGACTGAGGGATCTCATCTAACTCCTTTTGAAAGATCACAATAACATCAAAGCAAGTGGGTGAGAGTGTCATGGTGAGAGTCTGCAACAGTGTACAACCTAATCATACACTGCAATGCATGCAACCATGTAACAAAGAAGTATTTTTGTCTCCACAACCAAAGGGGACATGAGAGGTATGAGCTCTGGATTCCAGCCAGGATCTAAGTATCAGGAAAGCTTGTTAAAGGTCAGAGTGGGTTGTACTGGAATGGGTTGCTCCAGCAGAGCCCACCATCTCTGGTAGGGGCCTGGCAGCAAATCTTTAAGGACACGTTTTTTAGAAGGCTGCCAGAGGGGCTAAGGCATCAAACATAGAAAACAGGATGGGTAGTTAATAGTAAAATTAGCCTCATACATATTTCTGCATATTCCCCACGCAATTAAGTGATCTTATGAGTGCATTATGTTTGATTTTTTTCATTCAGTGCTTAGCTGATAGACCAAATAACAAGTTTTGGCACATGCAGATTTGTTACAAAATGCAAACACACTCGTCTAGTTGGTAGCTAACACCAGCATGCGGCCACTCGTTGTGCTTAAGTACCTTTGAGCCATCCCTCCAGGACAGCCATCTGTAGGTATTGTAGGGAGCAGGCAGCAGGAAAACTATCCCACAATTGCTCTTATGCAATCTGTTCTGAGAATAACATTATAGTTTCTGGTGACATTCAGTATTGACAACTCATGAGATTATTCTGAAACCTCAAACCCCTGGAGCCCTATGATTATGAGAGATTCTCCGCTTTCATTTAAAATACCGTCTTTATTGTTCATAGTCCTTCTGGTGGCAAAGAGAAGTTTGAAAATGAAACTGAGAAGCTCAAAAAGCAAAACAGCCCACAAAATTATTCGTTGTTTAAAATTTCATCATTCTTAAAGTCAGACGGGATTTTTAGGGCTTGGGAAAGGATTTTGCTTGAGAAGAGTGGCATGAAAAAAATTATGAAGAAATAAATGGCTTAGAGCAGTTAGCACTTGCCATTTCTGGCTCAAAGTTGTGTCTGTAAGGAGGAGGTGACAACATCCTTCCCCGAGGGGTAATACTCCTTCCCTGCAGAAAGGGCTGACTGGTAACTTCTGTCCACCCTGTACATTTTAAAGCAATCTCTAGCGTCCTGAGAGTGAGGCATGTATGGTGGCAGATGACACGTTTGCTTTCAGTGGCATTTCTGCAAGGATACTTGACTGTCCTTTGTCAGCCACAGTGCTGGATGATCATTACATCTGAGATAGTGTGGCCATTGTTTCTATAATTCATGAATTTTGAGCATTTGGCATCAGTAACAGTGTGTCTGGCACAGTACAGTGAGATTTAGTTGGCTTGGGAGAAAAGAGAGAGAAGAGGAAGAGAGAAGAGAAAGGAATGACTTCCTGTTTTCAAAATTCACTTTGCAAAGCAAAATTTTAAGTACCTGAAAGTGCTAGTCCTCATGGCACTGCAGCATTTCAGTTTACAAAATGTACCTGCTTTGAATTGCCAGGAATAAATAACAGTGGCGAAATCCTTTAGCTCCTTAATTGTACACACTTGTTAAAATTTCACAAAATTCAGTACACTTACAAAAAGAAGCAAATGTTATCTTTTCCATGACCGTAATAATCTTTTGTCCTACAAAAATACTGTATAGGTTGCATCTGAATTCTTTCTTTTTAAAAAATTCATCAGCTCTAGCCCAGTGTGGCTGCCAGGAGCCACCTAGAGTGAAGAGCATGATCAGGAGCAGGAGTCAGAGCCCCAAACCGTGCATCCTTTTCCACAGAAAGCTCCCACATTCCTGCTGCATGCTTTGCATGGCATTTGCAGGTGCTTAGACCCCAGGGTCAGTAGGCACAGCAGGAGCTGTAGCGCGGCTCTGGGAGCTCAGCAGCTGCCTGCTGTCTCCTGAAGGGGCTATCTTCCTTTGCTAAAATCTAACTTTTGTCACCGACTTTGCATTCTATTTGCCAGTCTTAGTCATGTAAATTCTTTACAAACCTAACCAGGAGACTCCTAGTGGCTATAGCTGTAATTTACAAACTGGAGGTGGATCTTTTTTATGAACCGTCATTTACAGCTGAAATGGCAACACAGGAATACACTTTTCTGCTTATGTTTAGATCATAACTAGCTATCATAACACAATCCAACATCCCAACAGTTCAAAAAATGATGAAATTATCTGCAATTATCTATTGCCTGCAGCCAGCTTTCTGCATAGGTTAAACAAGCTTGAAAGGAAGCCTACAGACAGAAGTCATGTGCGTTTGTACAGTTTAAAGAGCAGAAATGCTGATGATAGTAGAAATTTGAGCCCTTGAGTGCTACTCTGTATTTCACAGCCAATCAAAACTAAATTAAGAAACAAAGATTATTAAAAGTCTCCTGTACATGTAATTCTGCATGATATTATGAGCTGGACTTTACATTTTTCCCTCTGAGACTTTCAACATCATTACTATAGCATTTCTTTAATTACAAGTAGGCTCATATTCCTTGAAAAAGGGAAAATACTCTTGAATAGTTAATGATACCATTATTATATTTACTGAAATAATTAAATGAACAGATACTCTTTTGAGCAACATATATATCAAAATGTTAAATAAAAATGTATTTTTGGAAACATTCTGGCATGCATGCATTCTTGGGTAAGATATTTTAAACTAGCATTAAGCAATACTGTTAAGGGATGCCAATAAATAAAAGAAAGTGTTTTCTTTTTTGCCTGAATGCAGAGAAGAAATACCTCATTTTAGTTTCATTTGTGTAACCTTATTAATTAGCTCGGAGGAGAATGGGACCATTGAGTTAAAGATGAGGCTGTTATTACTGCCTTGTTTAATGTGAGTTTTCATGGTTGTATATTTTAAGGGTATGTACAGACCTGAAAATTTTCACAGACCTGTATCCATTCTTTTTAGACTCTTTTGAGCACGTTTAATTAATAGAAATGTTCATTTGTTGTTGTTGGGAATAACCTCATCTTTCAGGGAGTAGGACTGTTGTTTTGGCATTTTCTCTCAAGTTAATAGATGCTTCATTTCATTTCTAGTATAACAAGATGTATCTGGGGAGCTGAAAGCTTCCCTGCTCCTTGTCTTCCCCTACTCTAGCCATTGCTATTCTCATCAAAGCACCACCTTGGTCCTTATATTATTGCCTTAGTCTGGAGCATCTGGCAGGAATGACAAGAAGGCAAGGAGAAAGCACCATGCTTTTTTCTCCTTCCTCCCTCCATCCCAGGATTGCTTTCACCGACCAACACAGAGGAAAAAAAGCATACCTGCATCTTCTGAAACTGTGTCCTCAGAAACTTCTAAAGTCTTTTGTTTCTCAAGCCTCTTAGAAAAGGAGTTCTTGGTTTCATAAAGGAGATAAATAAATAAATTAATTAATAAATATGGCTAATGACAGCAGAAGAAAAATGCTAAAATGCATTTTCTTTCAACTGGAACCAATCTAAAAATTACTAATTTCCCATAAATCAAAACTACATATTGTCAGAAAAACAAATGTGCACACAACAAAATTCCCAGTAAATAATTAATAAAACTGTCCAACTTCCTCAGTTACACCTTACAAACTGCAACGTTTTCAAACCTTAAGCAAAGCGAAGGCATGCCTTGTTAAGAGCTGGGTACCTAAACACGGCCGAGAGCTTCTGTTTCTTTTCTGCTGCAAAGAATTAAGGTACATATCACCATTTTAACAAGAGGCATGTTTTGAACATGCACATCATAGAAGCTGCTTCACTGTTGCTTTTAACACTGTCCCTATTCCATTTGGTTAGTTATCTCATTTTTCTTTATTTTCCTGAAGTTAGCTGGAAATAGCAGACATTTTTAGCTAATGCAATGATCAATAAACGGTGATTATAATAATAGCTGATCTTAGAAAGCAAAGGATTATAATGTGTCAAATAAAATTTCCTCAGTAATAAGCAATTATTTCCTCAGTAATAAGCGATTATTTTGGGGCTTCTGTCACCTGGTGACAGTTGTGCAACACACATATTTGAGAGAAACCCAGTTGGAAGGACATAGATTCTATTGGCTCATTACTGAGGGCTGTGCCATGACCAAAATAACTCAGTAATTATTTAATTTCAGATATTTTTTTTTATCTATTTCAGAGACCTTTTTTCTTAAACAGCTGTCCGTGCAAATCCTCAAACAAGCAATTCTCAGCAGCTGCTGGCGGGAAGGCTGGCACCGCTCACCAACAAAATGGCAGCTCTGCTGCCCTCAGGCTCCTGAGGTGATCTTCTCCCAGTACCTGAGCTAGCATTGCCCTGGCTTTAAGCACCGAAATCCCCTGCAACTTTAATGCCACCTTCTGCAGTAAAAATAATACTTTATGTGCAAACTCTTTACTTAGCGGCATGTTGGTTGTACCTCTCACCGTGAGGCAGAGGCATGCTTGAGCCACAGGAGCCTCAAGGGCAGTGTCCTGTGCTCCCTCAGCTTGTGTCAGCACTGTGTTGGTGGGCCTGTCAGGAGGAGCAGTGTGGGAATGTGCTGGGGGACACACATAGGGGAGCTGTTGGAGTGCCAGGATTCGCAGGCTTGTCCCGCTCTGAAGGAACACACAGCCAGTGTGGCCTTGGATACCTCCAGCTGTGGGGGGCAGAGCTCAGGCTGCAAATTTTGGATTTACTCAGCAGAACTGAGCACAGCTAGTTTTATGCTGTTCACATTTGTTCAAATTAACCAGACAAACATTATTTTTCCTTCCTCATCTAGTACCTGTACTTCTCCAAACCCCAGAGCTTTGCTTTCCTTTCCTGCTGGTCTCATATTTTGTAACTGCTAAGAAACACTGGAAACCAAATGCAAGTTTCTGAGACACTTCCATGTGTTCCAATTTTTGTTTGTAAGCTTCATAGTTGAAACCACACCAAGTGAACTCAGCTAAGAGTCCTGCCAAGCCTGTGTAAGGTCGGAACCACTGTTCTCCCTAGTGTGTGCTCCTGTAGTCCTTCAAGAAGACAGAAGGAAGTTGTTTTCCACATACTGATTTTAATGTTTAGTCATTCACATTATCTATGAAGCAGCTAGTTGTCCAAGTTGTCCCCATGCAAACACGTAAGCACACAGTAATGTGTCAGAGCATTCAAGAAACAGTATGCCCAGACTCAGACGATAATCAGGCCATCTCATTCCTTCTGCTGTGTACCATGGAACAAACAGAAAATCCAGCCAAATATTAGCAGGCCCTGTTGACAGAATATGGAACTTGTCCATCTCCTTATGCAAGGAAGAAAAAAAAGTAATTTGTTTTTATTCATTACGTTTAGAAAGTGCTGAAACTACAAATAAAGGTGTAGTTCGAAACATGAAAATACTTGGCATTGAGCTAGCTTGGCAACGTGCATATGTGATTTCACATAGTTTTGACGCTTGCTATTTGGTACTTTCTGTAAAATGGCTTTAGATCTTATCTTCTAAGTCTTTACACAGATTGTTTATGTGGAATTTAAGATTAAAAAGGAGGAAAGAAAAGGGCCCAAATGAATTTTAATGGTATTTATTGCCAGGAAGAAAGTTTGCTATACCAGAGATGTTTTATGTCATGCTTTAACCTAGAGAGAATTTTTTTTATAGCTAAGTAGCTGTAAAACCTTTAGAAGAGGACACTATTATGATAAGTGGAGCATTTTCTCACATGTACATACTGTCTTTCCAGCATCCCTGTGCATTTTAGGTTGTTCTGGGTTGTTGTTGTTTTTTTGTTTTGTTTTGTTTTGTTTTTGTCTGTAAAGCTGTCAGGAGCCATCATTTGAACTCATCAATTTGATTTTTACCATCTATACCTGCTTATAAGGCTCCTGGCTCCTTTCTCTAGTGAAAATGAGAAACAGAACTTCATGACAAGGGTGACATTTACAAATTACCAGGAGAAAAAAAAAACATAGCAAACAATTACACAAACATCTTCATCTTTTAAAAACAACAGTGCAAATAGCTATAGAAAAGAGTACAGAATGTAATTTTTCTGACTACTAAAACAAATCTTTCTACATGTTCTATTTTTCCCCTCTATTTTTAGTTTTCCAGACTTTGACATGCCTTCTGGCTTCCTTGACCATATGGAACTGCCAAGCAGTTTGAATACTATAGGGATAGCCTGCAGAAATATCCTAGCAAGGTGTCTCACTTGCAAGAGTTTGCTCAAACTTCCAGAAGCATTAAGTAATAGGTTTAAGGTGTTCATGCATAGTAGCTTTCCTTACTAAAATTTTGGTGTAAATTTATGCCAGCGCTTTTCACATACAAGAAAAAAAAAGAAAAGTAAAAGAAGGGTTAAGAATGTAAAAGTTTGCAGATTTTTTTTTTTTTTAAATATATCCTTCAATAACAAAAAAGCGGTTATAGGTGAATCGTGATGTATATTTCACGCTTAAGAACCAGTATTTGATTTTTCATGAACAGGACTTAAAATGCAATCTTCCATTCAAGTTGATACACTCCAAAAGAATTTCTACTGACAGCAATGAATCGTGCTCAAATACTGCTTCCTTAGTAGTGTGTTTAAATCCTCTGTACTGGAAAATCTGAAACTCTTGTGTAAAGCACAGAATTAATGGTATGCCTATATCTTTTTAACTCTTCATTGTCAGAAGCAGTTTCACTAAATTTCATTCATTTCCCAATCTTTTCAGTTATACTTCACCCTTCTGAGCTTTACTGCCTCTAGTGACAGGATTTGACTAATGGAATTATTTGTTCCCTCCTTAGGTTCAGTTTTGGCAATTTTGGACCATGCAAGAATGCTGTGAAAGTGTATTTTAGGCTTTATGTACATGTCGTACATAAAAATATTCTCCTTCTCCTACAGGAATATTAAATTATATTATTTTAGCTTCATTCATATCATTTTTGTAAATTCTTAAAAAGGACAGAAGACTATCACTGAATAATCTTCCCATAGTTCTCCATATTTGCATTATTATCAGTTTTAGCACAGTATCAGTTTATGCACAGTATCAGCATGTCATCATTTACGTACCTTGGGTTTTACATGTTTAAAGGCAAACCTAAGAACAAAAATTCAACAGTTTTCTTCTTTGGCGGGGAGGATGGAGTGGGAAAGGAACTTTTTTAAAAAATAGAAGAGTATGATATTTTTATCATTAACTAATGGACTAATTATTGATGTCTGAAAATCTCAGAAGTCTTATTTTTGTAAGCCACGTTCATATGTTTTTCTTCCCTGGGGGCCAGCACATCTCTCTGGCATTGCTGAAATGGAGGTTCTGGAAAATGGTGGAGAAAAGGAATACCTTAGAGTGAAATGTGTAGTTACCACAAAGAACACTACAATCTTCCTTCCTCGTGCCAACATATCTAGATCCTTGTGAATCCATTCTAGGCTCTAGAGCTTGAAAGGAAACCAAAGTTGATTCATTCATTCATTTTTTACTTCAGCTCCTGCTATCCTTCTTTCGGCAACACAGTCTCTTAAAATGGTACTGATCCACACAAACCTCAGTTGAGGACAGGTGAATGATCTTTGCAATCCTTTTAGAGAACTTTATGAAGCCTTAAGGTTAATGAGGTCAGCAGTAGAATAGGAGAAACATGAGCTGAAATGTGCACTGTTTTAAGAGGACTTCTGCTTACTACCGCTTGTCCTAGACAGAGGCTCTAGGCATATATGCATTGCAAGAGTCCAGAAAAAGCAGTCACAGCTTTTTAACAAGCAGTGTGTAAAACTTCTGATCAATAATAATGTGACTAAGAATTTGGAGTGAATATCATTCTGGTGATATCATGTCAAATACCTGATGCTGTTAAGTGATGGGTTTGGAATGATAAAATCTTGCATGAGATCAAAAAAACCCAAACCAAACCAATTCAGCAACAGCAGGACCCCACTGAATTTAGCCTTTGCCTCAGTTGTGAGGGTTTTTTTGTTTTGTTCCATCACCCCACTTCCCACTAAACCCATGCACCGTTGTCAACATCTTCATCCTGCCAGACCAGTTTCTTTTGATACCCCAAGAGGAGGTTTAGAGGAAAATTAATTTTCTTTCAGAAAAAGACTAAGAGAAGTTTTCCTTAAATGGCACCACTTTACATGAGCTTCTCTAAACCGCTGTTACACAACCAGTCATAGCTGCTTTTTTCTGATGTCAACCTAGCCAACATCAGCTGGAAGGCTGAACTTCACGACTTTAAGAGCAGTGCTTAACATTTTAATAACAGATGTTTGCTGTCACTGGCTTTACTCTGGATTAGTAATTGATTAGTTTGTAACTATGAGCGATTATGAAACATTTCAGGAAATGCAATGCTTACTTTTACAGAAATAAGTCATAAGTTGGAAGTGTTTGGCGTTCACAAAAAAAATGCTCTTTACGAGTGATCAGGTAGGCAGCATTTTGCTGGAAAAAGTGAACAAAATCCTGGTCTTTGGCAGATACAATACTCAGAGGAATGTGGAGGAATACACCCTGAAAGCATCCCAGGAAACATTATAGCTCCTGAGCACTTGGAGATGCAGTGTTGCATCTCGGGAAAGGACAGAGATCACTCATACTTCTGTGCAGATCTTTGAGGATTCCTGCTTGTATGATTGCAACAGTGTTGCCTAACATATTCATTTTTTTAATCTTGGCACAAGCCAATTTCCAAGTAGTTTTTTTTTTTTTTTTTTTTTTTTCCCCTTCTCATTAATTGTGTGTGTAAAGGTCACAGAACTAAAATTGTAAAAAAAATAAAAATAAAAAATCTAATGTTAACCTATAGTTGATTTATGAAATAATAGTCAATTCATTAATTCATTGAGTTTGTCAAAGTAACATACACCATTAGTAATCTCTTGGAACTGATTTAACACCATACTCAACTGGAGTGTCAAGAAAAAGCCAAGGACTTCTAACAGTCAGTCATTTGTAGTGACATTTTTATTACTCTCAGAAATGCTGCACTTTAATTGTCTCCCTGCTTCAAATGAACTGCTTAGTTTGCTCTAACACTAAGTTTTTTGTTTAGCTGTTTTTTTTTTCCTCTCTACTCCATGGTATTCATTGCCCTTGCTATCAGTATCCTGTATGCTGCATGTTCCTAGCATGATAAGTGCTAACAGGCACAGGACCAGAGCCCCTATTCATGTCTCTCTAATTTAAGAGTGGAAATGCTATATTGATTCCAAGTCACCTTTTTATGGAGTTCACACTAAATTCTTCATAGACTTGTATCCCAGGCAATTCCCCCTTGATTCACTAGGATTGAACAGAGAGAAAATCCATCAAAAAAAAAAAAAAAATTCTTTTTTTTCCTACTATTATGAAGTTTGCAACAGGCTGTCCAACAGAGAAATGGCTTTACTTTCAACAATAAAAAAGGAACTGCAAGCTCTTAATTTAGTAGCAATGTTTCTAGTGCTCTAGCATCTTCAGCATGCCTCCAACTGATGAACTGAAGCACAACTATAAATAGCAATGATGTCTTTGTCAGCTTGTGATAAAAAGGTTTCTTTTTCATATTTCCTGAAAGGACATATAGTAAAACATCCCTTATCTCATTTGTTCTGCGTTCATAGATTTATCTGTTTGGTGGATTATTGAATTACAGCACTGATTTGTTACCAGCTGGTTCACAAAATAACTCAGTAAACAGAAGAAATGTGGCCCTGAGATTGTATCACATGATTGGCACCCTAAAGTCCAATGACTGCGTTAAGTTCCCAGTTTTATGGTTCAGGACTTTGGGGTGATCTTCCCTTTCAAGTCAGAAAAAGTGGTTTTTCAATCATTGAAGTCTGGGGAACATTCAATAGTTAGAATATATTCCCACATTTTCTTCCTGTGACATTGCATGCCAGGCTTAGTTGCAGGGTGCAGTGCAGATGAGCAGGGCACAAAGCAGGGTATGGCATATGTTTTCCTGCTCTCAGACCACCACTCTTACAGCCAGAGGGACTCAACGTTCAGTACAGTCCCTTGGAGCCAAACCAAAGCCTGGAAATTCTCTTGCTCTGACCTGTAGTCACTGTGCTTCTTCCGTGCATCTAAATGACGAGGCCAGCCCCTCCTTCCATTGCAGATCTTTAGGAATTCCCTTCCATGGTTGAGCTGCTCTTTTATCACTCTGTACCTGATAACTAAGAAGATGTCCATACAGCAAATGGCTATGTTAGATTGGTTCTGCTTGCTCTGTATTTTAAGAAAATACCTATCAGAAAAGCATTATGTTTCACAAATCCCCGTTTTTGAGATCTGATGCAATGACAAAGAGGAGGAACATGACAGCAGCTGAGACAGTACGGCTGGTCTGCACGCTATGGTGTTTTAATGGAACAGATGGAATCTGTTCTGAATTCTGAATCAGGAATGTATTCAGGCAGAATAGTGATTGTAGAAAAAGAGTTAATTTTCAGGGCTTGCATGCCTTCAGGTTTGTTTGCTTGAGAATATTTTTAGAAGGTAATATTAGATGCTAAGGGAAAGTTATAGTGAGGCTTGTGACTAATGTATAAGATGCAGTGTGCTCTGTGATGCTGTTAGAAAAATGCTGATGCAGTTAACTTATATCAGAGAGAGAATAATAGCACCACTGTTTGTTTGTTTTTTTTTTTTTAAAGAAGAAAAAAATATATTTTATAAAGTTTTCCGAGATCCTGCTCTGCTATCATTTTGTAGGTTGTTTCTAACTAGTAGCCATACAAATAATTGCAGATTACAATGTCGTACAACTCCATTAACGAGGTGAAGGAAAAATAGCAACATTTTCATTTTAATGAGATGTCAACTCTCTCCTCCTCTGTACCATGCATCTTAATGTACCTTGCTGTCTGCACTGACTTGGGGCTCCAAGGCTTTGTCATTTCTTGGCAATTCCTTCCTCTAATTTCTTCTGACACATGGTGCTTAAATCCACAAGAAATGTGAGGTGAGGCAGAGAGGAATCCTGCAGACTGCTGCACCATAAGAAGAGTGCTCATTTGCATTATTCATTAGATAAAGGCACTGATTTGCATCTCATTTTAGTCGTCTCCATTTCCAGGCAGAGGATGTAGAGAATTCTCAGAGTTGCTAAATTTTTATGATATTAATAGCATTCGTTTGGGATTAAGTCTCCATTCTCTGATGCTCCGTATTGTCCCACACTTATCTTAAATACCTACAGAGCTGACATCCTTTTGTTCCTTTTGTAATGAACTGTGGCTATTCATTGCATAGTAAAAAAAGCCCTAATTTGTTTCATATTACAATTTCATAAGTTTTTAATCAAACGCATAATTCTCTACTTGGTCAGTATTTGTAACGTTTTTATTACAATCTGTTTTCTGTTTTTCTAAGGTTATAGTTCAAACAAAAGCTTGCAAAATCACTGCAGTGCTGATGTGTAATCTGGTGCTATCTGTAATATTTGCCGTTCAATTGTTACGCCCTAAGCTTTTAGGAATTCTTTTTAGGCTTCTTTTTAAATAACATGTTAACACAAAGTTATGAAGGAGTAGCTCCAAATAACTTTCAGTGCTGTTTTCATCTTGTCTATGCTTTATGAACTAGTTTGTATTATGATTAGCATTAATATTTGATTCAGAAAAGCTATACCATAAAAAGGAGATAAAAGTATTTGTCTGCAGTACATTGTCTGTGAGGCTTTTCTTTCTGATGGGGGAGTCTTTTGCTGCTATTGAGCACTTTCGTCCTGTTTTTAAATACATTAAACATAAAATCTTTCTTGGAAAATTAGGAATTTCAGAAAATAAACAGGTATCGCATCTATATGACTTTCAAGAAAATATAAACACTTTGCTACTGAAATAAAGAGTGATTCCCTTAGACATCATTCACCTGCAAGGACAGCAAGCGGCTGAAACAAATGGATTATTCTGTTTGTCAGAACCCTCAGTTAAGCTTGGTGCTTCATTGCACCAGGTACTATACAAAAATAAAGATGTCTCCGTTTTAAATATCTTACAGTATATTGAAATTGAAAATAAGCAATAAAAATATCAGAGATCAGAAGGCAGCCTTTAGCAAAATGAGGAGATGAGTTTGATTGTGCTGCCTTTTTTTTTTTTTTTTTTTTTTTTTTTTTTAATTACAGTGCTGTACAACTGGTTCTCCCTCTGGCTTTCTGTAGTTGTCTGGTGTCACAGTAGGCAAATTCATTTGGGGATGGAATTAGAAGGTGGAAAAGACCCTGAGAGACACTTCTTGGGAAAGCAGCTTTATGGCAGAAGACAAGATACAAATGCATATAAAGATGACACTGGTTTATTCTACTAACTTATGTGCAACTTAATTAAAACAGGTTTTGTCACAAGTTACTGACACACTTGCATCTAAACAAATCACCTAGGTAATGCCCTGATTATACTAACAACAGTTGTTGTCAGTGGCAGTAGTTGCCATATGGCTCTTTTTCTCTACCCAGGTCAAAATATTGTTGGGAAGAAGCTTAAATACATAGATGCAAATGGGGAATTAACCAATCTGGCTTTCATCCAGCCCCCAGTGTTCATATACATCCAATGGTCTGTCCACTCTCTAGCACTGTGGGGTAGCTAGACAGATTCTTCCAGAACGTACAGAATCAAGTATCGTGGCACTGGAGGACAAACAGAGGCAGTTGGCACTCAGCCACACTGCACAGACACCACTCAGCTTTGTGAAACATGCATGGATTATGTCTGGACAGTTTGCAAAAGAAAAAAAGAAAAAAAATATCCTGAATGCGTAATAGGCAAAGAGTACAAGTGAAGAAAGACACAGTTCTGCACAAGGGGCGGTCAGGTTCAATGCCACATCGGGCTTTACACATGAATGGGAACGGGCCATCTCCTACTAATTGCAGTGAATTTGGGGACAGTCTACTAAAATTCATTCAACTTGTGTTTTTTTAAGCTATGTTATAAGCCTTTTAGTCTTATAACTAAGATGTTACCTCACGTTTTCTTCCAGTGTCAGGATCTTGTCCATTTACCACCAGTCTGAAGCCAACCACAAACAACACTGCAGTAGCTACTAAATGCTGTTTTTTACTACTGGGCCTGGTAGTACCACTGCTCTTACAGATCTTTTAGTATTTCTATTTCAGACTTTGTGTGATGCTTATCCTAGGTTTCATCGGACTGAAGCATAGCAGAAACGTTGCAATGTTAAATAGCTACTAACTACAACAAAATCATCCAAAATACAGGGTTCTGCCAGTTATAATTATATATTTTTGTCATGCTTTCTTCTTTCAAAAATATACATTCAAAAATTTTAAGCATACCAAGTAGGCTAGATGCTGCCCTCCAGAAATAAAGATCATCTAAACTGATGCTGTGATGATTTGGGTTGTAGAAGAGCAGTAAAGTTCCTGCCAGGCTTAAAATATCTTTCCTTGAGCAATGGTCCCTCTGTGCTGATCTCGCTGTCAGCAAGGGTTTGAAGATCCTCAGTTATGAAACACCTTGTCACCACCCATCCAGTAGCTTGCTCCTGCTCTGCTGTTACATTTCTTGAACTACTTTGTTTAGATTTTGAAATATAAAATAGATTTCCTAATGACTTCCTTAGTAAAAAGGCTGTAGTCAGTCCTTTGATGTAACTCAGGGCTGTTACTCTGAAACATGTTACTGGAGCAGTGGATAATCCAAAGGCTTTTGCACAATGGATTATTCTAAACAATATTTACCCTTAAAAATGTCCTTGTCTAGTGCAAAGTGAATAGAGCAGCTGTTCAACATTTATTTTTATCCTCACTCTTCAACGGATATTAGACCTCTGCCTCTTTTGGGGCTTGCTCCACTACCTCTGAAGATTTACTGCTCAGCCCTGCCTCATCCATTACGAGCCACCTATTTTGTCTGCCATGGGTTCCTCTGTGCCGTCACCCACACATATGCAAGTCTAGAGGTAAATCCACTGAAATCACCATGCCTGAGCCCAGGTTTTAATGTTTGGCACTGCCTTAGCCAGTGCCAAACAGACAAAGGATTGTACCAACTGCTCGTTGGTCCTCCCCATTTCAGAAGCACATTCAGGAGAAATACCATGCCAGCAGCAGGAGAATGTGGAGTGGAGCTAAGGAAAATCTTTCCAAACTGTCAGCATAGCCACTATGCAGTAACCTGTGTGACCAATGAGTTGGAGCAACCCTTGGGATGCTGTGAAGTATGCCTAGACTCATTCCAAATTTTAATCAGGATGATATGCATTTTAGGACTGCTTTTCTCCCTCTTCATTAGTGATGAACATCAACTAGAAGCCAAAACATACAAATTAATTCTGCATTTTTTGTAACAGCGTTTACTATATATTCAAAATTAATAATGTGAATCTGCATTTCATCAGCTTTATGAATGCCACATGAAATAAAACTGTCAGTCTATTAAGTAATGCAAGAGCATATCTTAGGTGCTTCTTAACAATATTGAAAACTGCAATTTTTTTCCTGCAGAGCTGACCTTACAGGATGAAGCTCTCCTAATGTGCCTCACTCTAATTACAGAAAGCTGATCCTCATGTGTTCATCCCATATGTGTGAAATTCTGAAAGCTGAATCAAATTAAGCCCCAAACATATTTTCAGTTTATGTTAAGAGATGCAGCTATTTCAGCATCTCCAAGAGAAAACGAATATTGCTTTCCTTCGAACGTTACGAACACCACTGCTGGGAGATTACATCTGTTACAAGAGGAAAATGCTATATTTATGTCTTTTTGTAAACCAGCCAATGGCTAATGGACAGGAAGTCTTTCAGAAAGTTTTGCAAATCCACATAATGTTCTCTGAGAACAAGAGCGTGCGTTCAAATGTCAGATTTATCTGAGAGAAAGGAGTGTGGGGGGGTTGCAGACAGTTCACTGTTTGGTGGGTATCCAAGAAGGATCAAAACCACAAGGCTTTCCAGCTAAGATTAGCATTATCTAAAACTTAAAAATACTCTCCTCTGATGTTCCCTTTCAGTCGTAGCATGTAAATCAGTGTTGCCTCTTGTTCTTTGGAACAGACCAAAGCATTTATAGATATTTTGCTGTGATAAATGCTGAGAACCATAATCAGATAGAGTTGGTCTTTTATCCAGAGCAGTGACTCACGTGCATCAGTGACTCACGAGGGTGAAAAAAATACTACAGAAAGGCCAGAAATGAAGATGTACAGTTGATCATGCTACAGCTTATCATGAACCAAATAAAGTAGAGAGCAAAGCTGGAAGACTTCTGATTAATGTATACGTGCAGCCTCTGATGACTTTCATTACATTTAATGTTTGTGTAATGGATTAAATGCACAATGAGGGAACTCTTTAAAACTAGGAAACCTCTGACTAAAACAGCATGATTTATGTTTTTATATTTTTTTTATGATTAATGTCTTTTTAGTTCATTAGAGATTCCCAAGAAAATTCCTGTAGTTTTTAGGAAAGCGCACTGAACGGGATTGAACATCTGCACAGCATCTCATGTCAGTTCCACAGATGCACTGGTGACCTTCCCTCAATACTGAGTTGCTCCTAAATGCTTTAATATGCAAGCTCCTAATGAACAGTGTAATTAAGGATTTTCCTGCAGGAAAATTAATATGAGAAAATGGTGGGAAAAGTATCATTCATATTAGTTACTGCCTTGCTGTTCACTTCAGGTACCTTAAAAACAATTGAATGAGCTTTTGATAGCTTTAGAGTCTTTGCTTGATATTTCAGTGCATGGAAGTTCCTACTTTTGTATAGAGTTGTTGAACATCACAGCGATAGCCCACCTGAAACTGTACAAGTTTGCCATACCAGATAAATTTAAGATTACCATTACAACTCTGCCATTCCAGTAAGTCAAACAAGTCGATGGTGCTGTTATAACTTCTGTCCTATACTGGGTGTCTTTGCATTTCTTATCACTTCTCATGTCTCCTTGTTCAGCTAAGCAGCCAGCCTACCCTTTTCAGATTCTCTTTGTTTAGAAGACTTTCAATTCCTCTCATCTTTTTTTTTTTGTCACAAGGGATTCTGTGTTCTCAGAATGTAAAAATAGCGTAAGAATAACTGACAGTAGCAGTGTCTAAAATGTCGTAGGAGTCTGCAGGGGAAGTCATGCTGAGGGTAGAATTGCAATCTGCATTGGTTTTCAAATATGCATATTTTCCATAAACTTCAGTTTATCTGGTTGACTCCTGAGCACGCAGTTTCTATGTTGTCACTACGGTAGTTATTTATACAACCATATTATTTTAGGACCTCTTGTATTTATGAACCCTTTTTGCGCCAGGTTCCATTCAGTGATCCACATGGTCCATTCTCCCTTCATACAAGCTCTAATTTTAAGGAGATGACAGATATGGACAAATTGTCATGCACAAAGTAAGGAGTCAACATTAGTCAGTATGACAGACGGTTGTAGTACAGCACATGATTAATATTTAGCGTCACATTTCCACTAAAGATCACTGCAAAGGAGATGATTCTAAGGTGATAAAATTAAGGAGATTAATGAGGTGGTTTCACTAATGTTTATGGAGGACTCCTCCCAAGGGTGAAAAACAGCAGGGAGAGAAACCACAAGGGTGCTTCTGTAATAAACATATAGTATATAGAACAATTAAGGATCAAAAGCTCATATCACCAAATAGTGATATGAGGCAGGAGCTGCCTTCCTGATAACAAATGGGAGGTGATTAAGATAGGAAGAGGCTGTGAAGGATTTTAAAGGTGAGGACAAGGAGCCCTCAGAAGAGACGGAGAAGGGGGAGCTGGTGCTGCAGTACAGTGGGACTGCGTGGTGGTCAAAGCAATAATCTTAAAAAATAAATAAAATTTAATTTAAAAAAAAAAAAGTTCTTTGCTGAAGCATTCTGATTATCAACAGGGCAAGACTGCATTTGTCAAGGCCAGAGAAAAGGTTGTTGCTGTAATCAAGACATGGCATGGTGAAATCCTGAATGAGAGTTTAACTGGGAAGATGGATAGGAAAAACTGTATCACAGAGATATGATAATGATGTAGCATGGAAACCATAAATCATCCAGTAGAGCCAGAGCACTCTTAGCAAGGTCAATTAGACCATGATGAGCACCATGCTGCCAAAGCCATGCTGCTGGTAGTATCCAAGCTATCGAGCTTGTAAGTATCTCAGGAGCATCAGAACAACAGATTTATAGCTATCTCAGTTCTCTGCTCTGTGGAACTAAGCACAGTATAAACATATTTAGCCTAAGCGTGACTTTCCAGATTAACCCACCTGACAGGCAGAAGGTGCAGCAGATCTGCATGCTTTAAGTCACTCTCTGCAGAGTGTGTCCTGTAATTTTGGGTTTCATTCTTCACTTGCAGAGCTTTCAATTTCTGCCACTTACAGTCTCTTTCATACTGATTATCAACTGCCCTACAACAATCCCCTACAACAATCCTTTTCCCTCTCTCTGAGTACCTTGTATTTTAAATTGAGGGTCAAGATCTACTTTTTCTTCCACCTTATTAAGGAAGAACAGTTTGTTTTGATAACAGATAGCTGGTGATGACATACAGTGGGAGGAGTGACATACTCAAGGAACAAGCGTATCTTATGGATCCGTCTTGCTGCATTTCTGATGAGATGGGGATTTTGAAAGACTAGGGATTTTAACGTGTATTTATTAACAAACCATAATGGGCACCTGGCACAAGGGTTGCTGATTTCACAGCATCAGATAGGCAAATTGTGGCAAAAATAATGGGGGATGGTGCATTACACAGCCCTTGCTGCTCATGTTCCAGTTGTGCTGCTAGCAGCAGCTGACTGCTCCTCTAGCAGTGCCTATATTGGAGCTGCCTATATTGGCAGTCTAGATAGAAATAGAGAAAAACACAAATCTAAAATGCTCATCAATATTATGACAAAAACATTGCAAATTTTTGCTGTGGTACTTTGCTGCATCTGACTACTGTCATTACATTGGATTTTTTTTTTTTTTTTTTTTTTTTTTTTTGTGAATGACCAGGTTATAATATTCTCTTTGAAGTTATTTTATATACTTGTGATAGCATTTTCAGTGAGTTGTTAATTTTGTAACTTCCAATGTTAAGTCCTTGAAGCAAAAAATTAAAACAAGTGTTATGTGCTTGATTGCATAAAATAAGACCCATTTAAATGCCTATATAAACTTGCTAAACATCAGCAGTCACTGAGTTTATGAGGAACTGGAGCTACATTTACTACATGGTATTTGTCCACAGAATGAGGGATTTAATGAGTGTAAAGTAAAATTTAGTAACTAGCTTCAAATCATTTCCCACCAGCTCTGAAAGTTCATGTTATTACAGCTTGGGCTTATTAAAATATTTTGACTGGCACTAGCTGAGACAGTTGTGCATGGTATTAATCTGCAGTACTGTGGAGCAGCTCCAGGGCTAAAGTCATGTGGGGAGAAACACAGGAGATCTGCGAGCACCCAAACTGTACTTGAATTTACTGCACCCTTTTCTCAGGGGTCTCTGATGGCTGCACAGACTGTGTGAATGCATGCACCAAAACTGAGGGGGAAGGGAAAGTCCTCCTGCCACTATTTCCAGTCCCCCGCTTCAGCACATGAAGATCAACAGTGATATTTCTCCCACGTGCGCACAGTCCTACCTCTGAGACACTTGTGATGGGCTGAGATGCAGAGTGATGCTCTCACTCACCTCAGGGTCCCATCCCTGTATTGGGGCTCAGGGCAAGTCACCTGCTCCTTGCCATGGCAGAGCTACCTAGCAAGATGCAAAACAGCATGAAAAGACTGACTGGTTCCTGGCTGCTGGTCCTAAACCTGCACAAAACCCAATGCTAAGAAGTTTGAGGTTTGGCAGATATCTTGATATTACGTTGCTGTGACTCTTCTATAAACATAGATTCGGGCTTCTGTTTCCCTTCATTTCCTGATTTCGCTAAAGTTCATCCATATGGATTTCAACACCCTAACGCACTTACTTTCTTTACAAGATGAACAACAACTTCACAGACTAAAATAAGAAAGGAGTGAAAGAAAATATTTCTGCAGAAGAGTAACATGAAACAACTGACTATTGTGAACACAAGCAAGCCTAGCTCTCTCTGCCCTCCCAAAAACAGAGGTGAGAAAGAACTGTGCTCCCTTCAGTTTTCTGCAGAGCTGGCATTTCAGGATGCTGAAAAATTAGTGGCATGTTTATAAACATCATTATAAAAAGTGTGCTTTTCAGCAGAATTATTTCAAGGGTCTCACTCATCAATTTTAAATGAGCACTGCAGAACTGTGAGGTTAAAGGTGTGAGCTTGTGCTGTTGCTGCTTTGAAATTGCCCAGAGAGGGATTTTCACTACACGTCCACTTTGCCCCAGGGAGAAGCCTACTCCGCTATCTTTCTAAATTAAAATGGACTCTGAAAATCATTACTTTATGAATTAAGAAAAGGAAATTTACACTGTAACTTGATTTGGAATAACTATAATTGTAGGGAAGTATTCTTCCAAGTACAGTATTTCCCTAATTAAACCCATGAAAATGCCTCATTTTTAGGTTATTGCCAGAGTGTTTCAAACTCCTGTAGAAATGCTTGATTGTAATTTCATTGGAATTCCATTTCTCCAGGCCATACAGGTGCAATGAAAGAAGCAGCAAAATTAATTAAAACTCTGGACATGTTTATACCCACCAGGTGTCATAAAAGGTAGTGGCTGAGACATTTTTCAAGTAATTAAGCAGACAGTTCTGCATTTTCTGATGAGTTATTGCCCTTCCCTCTTTAATCTGTGTAACAGATTTCATCACGGCTCTATTGTCAGGTGATGGGATTACTCTTCACAATCAGCATTCCCCTTGCACCGCCACGCGCTAATCGAAATCACATCATCACTGCAAAGAGGCAGTGACATGCAGTCGGCACATTTCCAAAGGCAGGCTTCGTGTGCCAAGATCTGCCCATAATGTAGGCTAAAAAGTGGATAACACAATTTTCAGTTTAACTGTAGTGGTTTAAATAGCTTGAGTTGTTTATTCGAGGCATGACACAGCTTCTGCATGTAAAGCTCGCTTCTCCTCAGCGAGGGCAGCATTTCATCAGATTCAGACATGGTGAGGGCGTTTGTGTCACGGTATTTTTTACATTTTGTTTCTGTTTTACCAGGAGTTTGTCTTCCAGCCAGGCTGCAATAATCACTGGTTTTCCAGAGGAAGCACAAATTGCCATGGCCACATCCTCAGGCTACAGCATAAGGTTGTAATGATGGCATCCTCTGTATTTTCAGTGCATGTTAGAAGCCAGAATTTGGCACATTTTGTTTTTCTGCACTGGATATTTAAAAGAAAAATGTTAAAGTCTCTCTGGTCTTCTCTACTGGCTTCCAGTAACATAAATGCGGGCTCTATATATCTATAGTTATATCTTATATACATATACAGTCCAGTGGCTAGGAAAGGAGCAGAGAGTCACAACACTCATGGTGCTTGCAGTGCTCTGACATAGCAGCACACATCTTTGATGCACTGAGGTCAGAGCCAGCCTGGTTATGTTGGGTCATAAGGAATATGGCAAGTCTGGTGTGCTCCCAGGACAAAACACTGATGCCATTCCCCTCACGTAGGGATGAGCCGTGCTAACCCACTGCTCATCAGGGACATCACCACCACCACCCCCAGCCCTGTTCAGCATTATTAATAACCACAGCTGCGATGCACCTCTAATAATGGCATTGTCACATGAAGGTTGTTTTCCATTCCACAGTCAAGAGAATGGGATGGGTCCTACAGTTTTTTAATCTTACACAGAAAGTTGTACCTTTTCTGCATTTTAGTGTTTTACACGTCTCTTGCCATCTTACAGCAGCAGTGCAATAAAAACCTATAAATATTCTAGAGTACTGAATAATCAAGCCTGTTATGAAAAGTAATTAGTCTTTTTTATTTTCTTTCCTATTTGGGATGGTTCTTATTTTGCAGTCTCTACTAATTAAATATTTCCTAATATGTTTTATATATATACACACACACACACATATATGGCATTGAAAGGAGTCAGTGTAAAATTGTTTGTCAAATAGAGGACAATCTGAGTAGAATACTAACTGCATTTGACTGCAAATGCCCACAGCACTGAGCATACCTGGAGAAAAAGTAATTCAGAATGCTTGTGTCAGAAAGACGTTCATCACCTATTGCCATTTAGAGCTAGTGCCCTCCCTGAGTATATGTTTTTCCTGGTTTTTACTTAATGTTCTGCTTTATTAGCTTTATATCATTTTAATTAGATTTCCTTTCATAATATTGTAATATTCTCCTGCTCTCAATGTTACGCCATGCAAGGTCATCTCCGATACATGACTAATACATTTGACTAAAATGCACAAATAAAATACGATAGTCAGATTAAAGCATTATGGGACTGTGCTGACAATAACAACTCAGCTCAAGCTTGGAATAAATAGAAAAGTAAAGTAAAAAGCCTTGAAGATGAAAGGATAAAGTCACTGACCTCTAGAATCAAAGTCAGCCATATATGCTCTTTGTACCTGCTGTTCTGGGAGCTGAATTTGACCTTTTGAGTGTTGAAAATTGTTTTTGAAACAGTTGTTACTTTTTTTTCTTTTTTAGTTTTAAAGAGCTATTTCACACTCTTCTGTACAAAATTTTGCTTTCCACAACAAGCAACATAAATCTCAATTTTGTTTTGACCCAAATGAGGCTCTCTTCCATTCCATTTCCCAACTTTTTGCATTTTCGCCATTTTCACAACACTTAGGCTTTCAGTTTAACATCATAGGAATAAGTTCCTATGCACTTAAAATATATTATTTTTCTCTTTCAGTGATTTGTGTTATTTCATTCTGTAAAAGAACAAATTTACTTCATTTACTACTTTTGTGCAAGTCATATGATGTCTCTCTCCCAAGCTCTCATTTATTTCACCTGTAAAAGTTAACCCTAATCACCTCATTTTCAACCTTTTCCATTTCTGTTATGCCCTATTTCAAGTGAAGTAAACTAAAGTGTATTTCAAGTGAGGGTACAGTAACTAACAGGATGCTATCTCAGTACTTCCAGTGTTATTTTCTATCCAATCTTTTCACATATTGATACTGTGGGTTTTCTGCCCCTATGAAAGTTTCCACTCAATACACCTTATATTTTTTCTGTGGTTATTTTATTAACTTAAAGAGACCAGTGAAAATATTTTTTAATGGTTTAGTAGTCACTGAAACTGCTTAAAGCTAATGGAAATGTACTCAGAAGTTACTGAAATCAGAAATTAGAATGTTACTCAGGTTTTATGTCAAGTACAATAATATCAAATTTATCTAGGAAAAGATTTTTCTAAGAAAAGTTGAATAGTTGATATTTTCTGTTGATTACTAGAAGAGAAATATGCTTGTAACATCTTAGAAAACAGTTGGTATGGAATCAAGGCACTTCTGAAGCATCTGATGTGCAGTCTTTATCTACTCCTTTACAAACCAGGGTAACTTATAATTAAGTAAGAAAGGGTTCTGTATTAATAATTTACTGACAAAAGGTTTAAATACTTTTAAAACGTGTATTGTTAGACATTGTTTGTCTTCCGCAGTATATAGCATATTTTAAATTAGAGGGAAAAATAGACTATGAATACTTAATGTTATCCCACCAATCAAGCTTGCTCCTGGACTCTGTGTCTGACAATACACTGTAGCCTTTCCAAGGGAACTAAAAGGACTCAACACAGCCTTGCAGAACTTCAGCTTTGATCTTTGAAATCAGTTGTACTGCATAGCTAAGACAAGGCATTTTGCACTAAGAGTCTTCAAAACTGACCCATGGCTTTGGTACCACTTCAAGCAGCATCATAGTGTTAAACAAGTAACATCTCTCCTACCAACTTTCTCCTCCCATACCACCACCTGCTGAGAGCTCTCAGCAGCACATACTCTGGTATACACAACAGAAACTAGTACATGCTGCTTTTCACAGATAATCACAAGGTTAGAAATAAACATATCGGCTAAAATAATAACAGTAGAATTCTAGGAAAATAAAAAGCACCAGAAAATGATAATTAAACTTCTATTTCTATTCAAATCATGTATAACTTACCGTGGCTCAGAAGTGACCAGCCTACAAAACCTTCAGCAACCCAACAGAGTGACCTTGACATACTCACATAAGCTCTTAATTAATTAACATCACTGACCTTAACTGGATAAAGTTGTGATGAATCTCAACTAACGCAATCATGCCCACCTAATTACTTCATTCCAGAAATGTGGGTCATAGGAAAGTCTCACATCCCTGTTCTTAGGAAAAAAGAAAAAAAAATATATCCTAAGAAATATGAGTTGGAAAAAAAGAAATAAATGATATGATACTCACAATTAAGTTATTCAGAAATTGAATATTCCATCAGTATTATGCTTTTAGCTTAGGAGAAATATATTTGTACATGATATTAGAAGTAAAAGTCTGGTGTTCAGATTACATATGATTTGAACAATACTTCCTTTTAGAAGGATAATACTTAAAAACATGAAACTAGAAGCAGTAGTAGCACTTGAGAAAGACATAGGTGGAAAGAAATAAATCAAGCAGAGCAAATCTATTATCATTCTTGGATATCTGGAGTAGGATTTCTGTTACTTTCTTGGTAGAAGATACTTTAATTTTGGGGGAAAAAAAAGTCTTTATATCAAAAGAATGCAAACCCATACCTAAATAGGTACTTTAGAACAACACTCCGAAGCTTAACATTCAGACAAGTTAACTAAATTATGCTCTTTGCACCTGTCCTCAGCCCACTCTTTCTCAAACCTGCATACATTTGTTTTTCTAGGTATAGAATCTCTGAATTTCTGCATAGCATGTGGGCAGCTATGTATGTAATTGCTACTGTGATGGAAACAAGTTAGTTCTGATTAACTAAGCTTTTCCACTATAATTTGCTAACTGAGAACAAAAGAAAATAGAAAATAATTGCAACCTGCCTATGAATAAATCTGACAAAGCTGAGCTATACCAGCACCGACCAGAAAACATCCAGTAGCATGCATTCCTGTAGGAGTTCTATCTGGTTTTCTTGGAACCACAGTTCTTTTTTCACTGCTGATAAAGGTGAGATAAACTCTCTTACTCCAGGAAGAGCTGAGACTTTTACAAACATTTCAATAAAGTGAAAGCTGATCTGATGAAGTAACTGGAGAAGAGGTGGTAATCAGCTCCTCATTTATTTTAATTGTCTGTTGGCCATCATTTCTGCAGGTTTTATAGTTCTCCAGAATTTGATAGTTGAAATGTCTTTCAAAACATCTTCACCATGTGACTGAAGGTATTGCTTGAATTGCTACTGCTCCCCATCCTCTATGCTTATTGCCTTTTTCCAGCAGCAGAGTCTGCAGAGTGGACTTCATCTAGTCAGCCCAGTCTCCAGGTTTAGCTGATACCGCAGCTGTAGTCAGCTAAGATGATGAATTTTGCACTCAGACAAGCAGCCGGTCCAGCCTGCCAACTCTGCTCTGGGTCACTAACCTCCCGGGAGAGGCACTGACTTGTTCCCTCCAGCAGTCCCTGGAGAGCAGATGTCAAAGTCCTTCATGAGCTCAAAGTGTCATCATGTCTGGCACCAGCAGCATTTCCTGTCTGTTGGTTTTGGATGGGTGCATTTATCTGAGCACAGCTCCTTCTCTTTTTGTTTGCTTTTTGGTTGCTATTTATAGGAAGAAGGATCACATTCTTTCAACATCAGTTCTACTCAGTATCAAATATTAGTTTTGAACAGATTAACGATGGAATATTAAACCTCTGTTTTCTTATGTCAAGCTGTGATGTGGGCCTTGTGGAAACATGCCAAATGGCCCTTTCAGCTCTGCTCACATGAAGTTGTGAGATCTCTTTTTTTTTTTTTTTTCTTTTCCTTTCCTCTGGTTCCTTTAGCAGCTGTGTTGATTTAAACCCATACAGTCTTAAAATGCTACAAACCATAGCCCTGTTTGTTCCACCCGTAGCAGAATATAGTGACTCTCTAGCTGCAGAAACAACTCCCCATTATTCTTCTGGACATCTTGCTAACTACTGTCAAAATTGTTTTGTGGCCCAGCATCCTGCCAAGTCCCTGTCACATTCAGCCGATGACTTACTGGTTTGTTCTTCAGGAGGACCAAAGGCTAGCAAGGAGTCCTTGTTTTGTACCAGCATTATAAGCTTCCTGAAGCAGCCTGGGAAGCTCGTTTTGTGCACCTGCGACTTACCCCCTCCTTTGGACTTTTCACATCAGCAGTAATTCTCTTGCATCCAAACTGCTAAACCCAGAGCAGCTAGTCCCTAAAGATGCCATAGCAGTGCCCCATGGGCACCATCTGCCACAGCTTGCGTTAGATTGGGTCTAAGATACGTGGTTTCTGCTGGACACCTGAAGAGATCTTTCTCAAGGTGCAGGAGCCTCAGCACCTGGATAACTTCCCACTGCATATTCATTATCACAGCTTTGCATTTTGAATAAAGCACACACTTGTATACTTAAGGAATGCATTAAACAGACTTTATAATTGAAGACACAGTTATTGTGTTTCGTTTCTGCCTGGTTCTTATTCTTATTCTGCTTTTCCTCCTAAAATGCAGCTTTTTAATGGAGGACCCAGCATCCTGTGCTCTCAGGGAGGCCTTCTTTCAGTTTTGTGATGAGGCTGATCCATTGTTGTGGCATGGCCTTCCTATGCTGACCTCAGTTTGCTGTTAGTTACTTGAAATGGGCAATAGAAGGAAATGTTTTCTTCCGCCCTTTTACTATTTTTACCAAAAAATGAATTTTGCACTAAAGAATCCTTGACTTTTTTTTTACAGTACGGTTCAACTGATACAGCTGTTTTAGGATTGCATTCCCAGAATCTTTAGACATCACAGTTTAGTTCAGAAGCTTCTGTTTATTGTTTAACACGCTAGAAATCTCACCTAAAGTGTATATATTCAGCTTTATTAAAGTCATCTGTACTTGGGCAACTGAGGATTACCTGAGTGATTGGCAGTTCAAAAATGCAATTATCTTTTGTGTCTAACACGTGTAATGCTGGAGAATGTTTGAATCAATAATAGTGCTATCAGAACTCGAAATCAAATGCAAAATAATTCCCTAATCTTCCCATGTATAATGACATTTGCTCTTTTGATGAATTGCTAATGTATTTTTGGACAGTTTTGCTTGCAGACCAGCCAAGTTGATGGTATAAATGGCAAAGCTGGGAGAGCAGTATTGTATTTAGCATGTTTGCTGATGATGAACAATGCACCATTCAGCATGCTATCTCTGTGCTACGACTTTCCATTTCTAAACAAGCAACATCTAAAAAAACTTTAAAACTACTCTTTTGAACAAATTACTGTTTTCTTCAGTGAAATGTTAGCTTGTTTTATTCATTTTGAAGAGACGGTATCAAGATGAAACATAATTACAGTTTTAAAAAGGCAAAAATGTTTTCAGCTATGGTAGCTTCCTAATTCTCCCAGCAACTTCCATGATTGCAATTGTAATGCATATTTTCTGCATTCATTTCTTCTGTGTTCACATCTGACACCCCCTGAGAGACAAGCAGACCGAGCAACCAGTCTTCAGACCTGCTCTGGCAGCAGTGAAATGAACTGTATCCAAAGTACTGTCCTATGGGCAGATTACGAATGGGGGAAAAAAAAAACAGGAAAAAAATCCTCTAATCTTTCCATTTTATACAGGCAGTAATTTTGATTTTTTATCTTTATCACTAATCGGCTAAAACTCACTAAAGTAATCTAGCACAGATAAAAATGTGAGGTGTTTTGCTTTACTTATTTGTTTAATGTCACCATAGGGACCAAAAAACTGTGTACCGCATGCATGTTTTATTGCTGTGAATTACAAATTTGGTCAGCATTTAAAAACAAGCAGTAGTTTTGAGATTTTTCTAAGCATGCTGCTTAGATTTCTTTTCATAGTGAATTCAAAAAGATTTTAAAAGCACAAAGTATTTCTGATTCCCAAAAGACTCTGGCTTTGTTGGAAGGTGACAGCTCTAATGCTGTACAGAAAGCCTTACATTAATGTAGGCTCTAGTATTTTGGCAGGTACCTCTTTTGATCATGAAATAGTAAAATAATATTAATTCTTTACTTAATTTACTACGGTTGGCACCTTAATTAAAATAATCATATCCTCAACATTATATTTAATAAATGCAAATATATAGTTATACTTAATGGACATGGTGTAGAAAGATCTGAAATCTTACTAGCAGTTTTTTTCTGAGGTAGTTTCTACCTGCAGAAATGATATATAAAAATATATCCCTAAAGAGTACCCTAAAGAATATCAAATACTTTTCCCCATATTTATGTATTGTTTCTTCTTCTTGAGCACCACAGTTAGACATCACTACATATCTACAAAATACTACAATAGTGTCACTCCACAATTGCTTAGAGAGATCAAGAGAAGAAATTAAATATGCATTTCAAAAACAGAAATGTGCTTTCTAGCTATGCATGTTTTCACGTGAACATGAATTTTTAAACTAATATGCTTTATTCATTATGAGTGATTAAATGACTGTGACACAATTAACGGAAACCTCACAAGCTAGAGGATAATCCTTACAGTGAGAAGTTAACAATTCACAGGACAATAGACTCAGGTAATACCTTGTTTTTCATTAGTTTAAGATTTCCTGAGTCATTTGATTTCAGTCACAACTGAATTGCAACTTCGCTGGGTAGCTGGAAATTTCTTTTCTTTCCTTTTTAGCTCTTGCTAGATCGCAAACTGCTTTCAGAAAACCACAAAGTATTTCCCTGTCTCCCAGTTATGAGTGCATCTGGTGGATTTCTCATCGTAGCTATATGTCTGTCTCTGCAGCTAAATGGACCTATACAGTATCTGCCATAATAACGCTTCAGTCTTAAAAAAGACTTCCAAGCAAAAAACCAAAAATTGTGAATAATAGTAACAGCGATTATCTGTATGGAAATTGCATCCATTTGAGAAAAAAGCTGTGATCTGGGCTACACGGAAATGAAAGGCAAAATTCCCAGGGGGAATTGGATTCTCTTTTCATGAAGGATAGAATATTAAGTACAACGCCCTCGACTGCATTCATCTGTAGATTAGGAGAATAAGTCACACCAGGTATAGGACAAAGAGCTGTAACTGGGTTTTTTGATACATGATACACCTGCATCTTAACGGAATTCATTTCCTAAATGAACTCAGTGCCAAAAGGCTGACAGGACTGGACCTCTTATGCTGGTGAAAAGCAGGCGCTGGAGCTTTTTCAGAGCACAGGTGAGAAAGGCAAAGTGATGATTTCGGAGCTGATGCTTACTGGAGATGCATGATTGCTATATTCCAGTTGTCAAAGCTCAAATAGCTCAATTAGACAAACAATACTTTTAGGGTGATTGATTCTCTGTATCTATAATAATCACATATTTTGCAAACTTAACTCTTGAGGTTTTGACTCAATTATATGACTAAAACATGTTTAATATCTACAGTCTAAAGCATGCTGCATTAACAGCTCTGGTTACCTTTGGGGTTTCTGCTAACTCCCACTAAATTCCATAAACCATACTGAAAAATCTTTAAAGCAAATTATGTACAGTTTCTAAAGTATCTCATACGTTTCTAAAGTTCCTCAAAGTCAGAGAGGAACAACATGCACAGATTTTCTTTATGACCATGAGCATAAGTGTACCAAGAACAAGAGAGGAAGCACTGCAGGGCCTTCAAGCTTGCAGTACAGCCTGTCTGCGTGCAGCCAGCTGCAGCGCTCTTGTTCTCACCTCTTACAGCCCCTTTGCTCCTCCAGGCAGCCCCATGTTCTATCACAGGCACTGATGTTTACACCTGGTCACTGCTGCATAAATGCAGTCCGAACAAAACGTGCAGAAAAGCACATTTCCATTGTCAATTTGCAGAGGCAAGAGCACTGTAATTAATACACTTGCAGTGTATGAGTGGAAGACAATAAACCCAGTGTTTGCACATGCTTACTTATGATTCAAGTTTAAAATGTTTTCCACTTAGTCCTTTTTCCTTCTGGAGACTAAGGAAGCAGTGGAGGTTAGTCGATTTCTTTTGCTGTCCTGTGTGGAGTGTCCCCAGGGAAGACTACAGGACACACTGCTGTCCCATTCTTACCTCAGAATGATGGTCAATTTATTCCCTACTGCCACAACTGCAAATTCTTTTGTGGTGACTGATTATACAAGAGAATTTTTCACTTAAAAATTCTGTTTCAGTTTCACCCATTTATTCATTGTTTCTAAGGACCCATTATCTCTCCAATTTTCTATACTATTCCCCCAGAAGGTCATGTTACTGTTTCTGGAACTTTTTGAGGAAAAATAAAACTGTGGTGCTTTTTTTGGATCTGAAAAAATATTTTCACAGCTGTTGCTGAAAAGGTTAAGAGTATGCCAGCAGCTCAGCTGACTAGCACAGGCTACTTCTGTTTGAGGAGAGCTAGTACGCCCTGAATGTTTTTCCAGTTTTCATTGTGGAGTCTGGCAGAAACAGAATTTATCTGTGAGAAAAGAAGCTTGGTGTCAAAGGAGTTTTGCTGATAAGATACTGTCTGTTTTGCTGCTGGTGCTGATAGAGCCTTAGGTGGGTTGTAAATAATAGATACACTTGTACTGCATGTGTTAACTGCTATTACACACACAAGGAATGCAATCTCTCTGGTTTTTGGCTGTCCGTAATGAAGTGTTTATGAAAACAACATCGCTAATAGAAAACCTTTACTGATCTTCATTTTAAGTGTCAAAACATTAGGCCAACTGTTCATTTAAAAAGATATCTGCATACTTGAAGATTTTCATTATTGACAGGTCTGTTAACTGCACCTGCATTCACATGGTGAGACCATTAAGCCACCCTTAGATATAACATTATCTAGATCAGCTGAAACAAGGCAATTTGCAAGGAAGCATTATTTTCTTAAGAAATGTGTTTCTCAAAACTGTGGAAGAAATATCTTTCCATAAAAATAATAGAAAAGATTTAAAAAATAAATATGGTTGAACCTACCCTATCTTTAGGAGCGATCGGTTTATTTCATTATAATCCAATGTGCTTCCCACTGATGCATATTTCTTTTGGGGGTGATTGCATTAGAACTCAGTTGTCAGTACTTTTAAGATAAATACCGGACCTTTTATTTGCTATTTCAATCAAAAATCAAAATGTTGATGTCTGTGCATAGAAGAAAAACAATATTGAGCACAAAACAACAGAGTGAAATTCTGAAGTTCAAAACTGGCCTTCACTGCAATCTCTTTCTAACCATTTAGATATTCCAACAGAAACATTTTAGCACACGCCCTGCAGGCTGCAGACCTAGGTTTACAAGGATGGCTTTGCAGAGGGGAACGCCTCTGATGCAGAAGCCCTCTGTCCCTGGGATGCCAGCACACGTTGCTGGACAACGAGGGCTGAAGAGAAGCAGGCTGTGTCCCTGCCAGCCCTGCTGGCATGTGCTGGAGACAAGCTGTGGCACTGCTTCTCCTGCCTTGCCAGCAGAACAAGGGGACACATGCACTAATCTGGGGCAGCCCCCGTAGCCCCAGCGAATCCACCAGTGAATGCTCCACAGATTGTTAACATGGCTCTGAGCAGTCACTTCAAATGCACAAGCAACGTTTCCTTTTCACTGCATTTCACATCAGTGCCTTTGCTGAACGTCTCTTCCCTAAACATCAGTGTCATTCTTCGTGGCAGGTTCTGCACTACATTTAGAGATAAAAACCAAACTCTGGTGTAAAATGGGCTCTCTCTGGAGAAGGAGATGAAGAAGCTGCCAACTGCTCAGTGCCAACTGCTGTGGGCATCAAGCAGCTTTCTGTGTCTTCCCCAGGAATACAGGCACGCACTTCAAGTACCCAGGCATTCTCAGTGGAGGATATATCAGTCACATATTAGGTATTCATCTTTCATGCCTGTGTATTACTAATTGATAGCTGAGATCTTTACGATGCATCATATTTCATTTCACATCATAGTTGTAACTAGGTTCAATGTACAAAGAAAGATTCCTGAGAGCTAAAGATCTGAATGAAGAGACAACAGATCATAGTTTTACATGATGCTGCCTTTTCTCTTCCATAATTGCTATTCTCTAGCTGCTCAGACCCACATTTTGCTGCTTTGCACAAATTGAATCCAGATTAGCAACATTAGATTTAGCAGAAATAGTATAGGTTTGTTGTATTTTTTTCCATCAATCTCAGTATTTTCTAGAAAGCACTAAAAGTCCTAGTGCTCCAGGGCCACCATTCTAAGGGGTATCTTTGCATTTGGACACAAATTCAGCTTCAAAAGCGCAGCGAAGAGAGAGCAAAGAGCAGGAGTGACTGAGACGAGGGTGACCTTTGTGCTTCTCATCCTTCCTTTGCACCCCATTCTATGTACAGGAGCTACCATTTGATAAGAAGTCTAGAGAGGGCAATCCATTATTCACATGGAATAATGAATATTGGTCCCATTAGTGGGATTTTCTACTAATTTCCTTAATTAATAAACCATTCCGAATTAGGAAAGCTAAAAAAAGACTATTTGAATATCTTTCAGCAAAGCCGAGTTGCAGAGCAGGTTGAGTGCCCAAAGGAATCTTGAAAGCTTCCAGTTACATTGCCTTCTTTCTTACCATTCTCTCTAAATCCCCTGCAGAAAACTCACATGAAATGCTGATCCACCTGAACTTTAAGTTGACATCTGTATGCATCTCTTACCTAAAGTTTTGGGTCAGCTTCCTGGCTGTTGCATATGCTTCAATATTTTTAATCTCTGATTTTTCTAGCCTTTTCGCTATTGCTAGATTTCAGCAGTTTTGAAATAGAAAGCAAAGGCGTGAAAAAAAATACACCAATTTTTTTCTTTTATCAATCAAGGGAAAGCTGAGAGGGAAAGGAAGTGAGAAGCAAAAAAAAAAAAAAAAAAAAAAAAAAGAGAACAAGAAATTTGAGCAAAAGAGCAAGCACTATTATTTTTAGAATAGGCAGCTGCTTCTGACAGTTCACCTAGGGTAGTTTTCTGTTTCTCTGCAGGACTTGAATTCATTCCTCTCAAGACTTTTCTATTGATCCTCTTTCTATCCAGAGTTCCTGACCTTCCTCCCCTCCTGTCCCAGCCCAGATGGCAGGTTTTCATACAGCTTTGCCAACTTGCCTGCACTTGCAGTTTACATTTCATTAGGGATACCTCGAAGATACTTAATCTGCTCATTTAAACCCTAACAACTGAACTGGTTAGTGATATCCTATAGGGTATATACTTTTTTCTTTTTTAAATAGAAGTTATGTATTGGAATAAAAGACAGGTTGATTTTGCCAGAATGGCAAAAATCTTATAAAAGTTATCTAGTATCTTCTGTGTATCCTGCTGCATGTTTTCAGAAGGATTTCCAAAAAAAGTTTTGAAAGTGTGTTGTGTCCATGTTTTTGACAGTTCAAATGCTAGATATAGAAAATTGCTTTCAAGTAAAATTTTTCAACTTCTAAGTTTCACATTTTGCTCAGAGATCAGTCTTTGAAATTTCAGACTTCTTCACCAGCTGCCATTTCTGTCCTCCTCAAAGCAGGACTGAAAACTGCCTGACCCTCCTTTCACAGTCTGTTCCTGCTTGCTGTCTACAAGGGACACTCGTGCACATCCTGTGCCTCGCCGTCCTCATCACCATCTGAGAGCCCATCTGCTGCCTTCTGCCTCTGAGTGAGGAGCAGAGGATCCCGAGGGCTGTCTGAGGACAGTGCGGCTGCGGGGGCTCCATGGCAGCAAGACCTGGATGGGAACCTGCTCTCAGGAGGCCGAAGGCACAAAGAGCCCTTACTGGTGCTGACAGATTTGGGCAGCAATAAGGAAATGTAATGAAAAAGACTAGGTGCTGCACGGAGAGGGGAGAGGAGGCGGCTTGCTTTCTAGAAATTGCATTATCTGAGGAATGGAGGACAAAAAATTGAGTTGGGGAGTTAGCGATTCCTTCCATGGCAATGGGAAAGGAAATTTAGGCCACTGTGGCAGTGGTAACAGGTGCACCTTTAACAGCTGAGAAATTAGGAAAAGATCTTGTTGATTTCGTGCTGTATGAAGAAAACCAAGTCCTTTGAAGCCTAGGAGAAGTGAAAACAGGAGGTGTCTGAGGAGACACTCTAGAGAAAAGCAGAAAATAATTAATGAAGAGGAAGAATCTTCAATAAAACGTGCTTTGTTCCTTATGCTTGGGTGTTTCCTGAACCACATCAGCACATCCCTGTTCTTGTATTCCTCTGCTGCCTGCTCTATCTCTATTCATTCTCTATTTTTTTTTCCTTCTTTTTCCATTTCTCCTCATCCTCTTTGTCAGTAAGGGAGGTTTTGTCATGATGGATTTTTCTCTTGACATGTAACTATTCAATGGTTACCTGTCAAGCTTCTCCATCCCATGGCCAGGCCTACCTTGTCATGTACCTGCTATAAAGTGCATAATGTGTAGTTAAATTTAAGTGATGGATATAATGACTCACAAGAAACCAATTTCACTGTAATTTGAGAAGAATGTCAGGATGAGCGCTTCCTGGCGGCCCCTGGAGAGTGCCTCTCCAATCTCAACTAGTTTGAACAACCACTAGGGAGCAAGGCAGGGAATTCCTTTTATTTCTCCTCCATTCTGAAATGACAACCGAACTAAATAAGTACGCAGTATGCAGTAAATCCCATCCTCATATATATCTAATACAAAAAAAAAAATCAGTAAGAATTGCCTGTATTGTCCAAGAAGGAGCTTATTTTGAGCTGCTTTTTTCTTTCTTTCTCTCTCTCTTTTTTTTTTTAGGGTTTAATTGTGGTGGTTAGGATTCGTAAAAAGAAAAGCTGTGCAAAATAAAAGAATGTTAGAAGGGTGCCTGTAGGGTACATGTGTTATTCTAATCCGTAGGGAAAACACTTCTGTTCTTATTCAAAATCTCCTCTGCAGTGCCACTATGAGCACTGCTGTGCAGCATTGCCTCCAGCTGGCTGCTGGGGAGTGAAGCCTGCCTACTCACCCCAGCATGAAGGGGGAGTCAGTGAGACTTCCTAAATTCACTCACTCGGTAGCACTTCAAGTATTACTAATTCGGAAAGAGAAATGTATCATCATTTCTCAAAAAACAAAAAACAAAAAACAAAAAAAAAAAGAGGATTTCTGTCTTCAGCTGGAATAAATCAGTAAAATGGCACTAGGCTGACTTATGCTGGCTGAGCATCAACCTATGGCTTTCACAAGGACCCGTCTCCTAATTCATAAAGGAGAGCTGCGCTTACAAATCCAAGCACATAATTTTCTCTGCCACTTAATGTTCACAGACCACAATTGCTAGTCTGAGGTTTTGTGGTTGAAAGACTGGGTTTGATGGGTATTTTCCCTTGATGGTTGTGTTTTTTTGTTTTTTTTTTTTGTTTTGGTTTTTTTTTTTTTAGTTTCCTAGAGTATATATCCTTTCTGTTCTACTTTGACATTGACAATGTTTTGCTTTAGTCTGAGCACATAGGAACAAACAACCCGATCTGCATAAAATGTGTCACCTTTCACTCCTGAAATTAGTATTCTTCAAAACAAACCACCATGTTTATATTGCTTATAACATCCTAACTATGACAGCCAAAAAAAATAAGTACAGTAGGCTCACCATTTAAAGCTGATTATATTAATTGGTATTCAAGTCATAGCTGAGATTAATTATTGTGTTTGTGTAGGATGTTCGTTAAGAGGTTTCCTGATTGCTGTTCAGAAGATTGATTACTTGTTACATTTACCATGTGGTTTCTGTGGGGAGAGCGTCTTTTAGGCTTCAGCATTTACAAACACACAAAGGCCAGACAGGGCCATCAAGAAGCGAGGATACGTACACCTGCTATATTGAGAAGCCACGACAAACGTCTGCATTAATATCAAGCTAGGAAATTGAAGACACATAAAGCAGATATGTGATTTAAAGTGCCTGAATCTAGAGATAACAACACAGCCTTAGGCTATGATATGCCTCTAGTAAAGAGAAATTAAAAAGCATACAGAAAAAAATGTCCATTGGCAGATTTGTGTGGACAAGGCAAATAGTTTACAAAAGAACTTACCTGATTCGCTGCTACACTCTTTGCACAATGTGCAAAAATCCAGGTTTCTATTATAGTTTGACAACACTGCAACGTAGGCTTTGCAGGCAAACAAAGAGGTGCATGAAGTTTCTCCTAGATACTTGCTGTTTTGAGGCAAAGGAGGGAATGTTTGGTTTCCTGTGGCAGAAAAAAAAGCACAAAGTTACGTTTAGTAAGCTGAAGATTTGATAGGCATTTATACATACATTAGCTTTAAATGAATTCAAGGATTAATTCAAGTAAAACTCAGATTAGGGGGCATGCTAGGATCTGGTAAAGACTAAAGACAAACGTATACTGTTAGCTTTTGGTTTTGTTGTTTTTTGGTTTTTTGTTTGTTTTTTTTTAATGTCCTACAGGACTCTTGAAATATGTTAATTAGCGGGGCAGATTCTCAGTCCATATTGCCTGACCTGTTCCTCCTTTTTATCCAAATAACAAACATGATCATAAACTGCTGTATACAAAAAAATAAAACATACTGAAGAGAAGGTGAAAAAAGGAGAAGGCATAAATAGAAGTGTAGCATCCGTAGCTGCTCTAAGTAACTGTTTTAAAGATTTTCTTCTGATATAGTGCTAAAATAATAATAGGATTTCATATAACTTTGCAACAGCAATGATGTATTCATAGCTTTTTACATGGCAGTCATCTTCTTTCGTTACCCAATTTTCTGTCTTCACTTCTAGGGGAGTTAAAGCATAAAAAGGGGAAATGTGTACTTTAAAATTCAGTAAAGCAAAACCTGATAAAATATTTTGGCAAGCATTCAAGATGCTACCATCTCTAACAGGAGCTTGGTTCCTTTGAGTCTTCTTGGTGGAGGCAGTAGAAGTTCCCATCAGAAAGTGTTTCCATGTCCTGCATTCATGAGGACTCTCATTTTTAGCCATTAGGCTGAGGCACCTTGTCAAATGTTATTGCTTACATTAAAAGTAAAGAGCGTTGGGTACTGGATGCGGTGATGATACATATAATGCAACAGCTCAAAAAATAGTTCATATCCCACTACATCTTAGAACCAGCAAACAAAATCCTGTACATCAGTGTGTCTAAATGAAATGATTGGTGCACGTCCACAGACACTGTCCACTCAATAGGTAAACTGATATTAAACTTCTCATTTGAAAAAAGTACTTTTTAGAGACACCAGCTAGACTTATTTGCCAAACTGCATTTCAAACCTGCTTGCTAGAGTTGCCAGCTGTTAAGCAGATAATGCATCAGTGAATAACATTTCCAGACCGCCAGTGGAAATGTATAAATCTATCTTACATCAAACGCACCATCTTATATTTCTCCATATCCCTATGCTTTTATTTTTAAAGATGGCACATTAAGTAAAATTATTTAACGTTGCAAGACATAAAAATTAAATTACAGTCAAGTTCCATTAAAAGCCTGCCATGGCTCACAGGCATGCACTCTTTCAAAGAGCATCGTTAGACTTTTGGGGGGGTTTGAAGAATTGGAGAAAAAAGAGAACTGCATAAAGTTTCACTTCGAACTGCTCTGCATGAGAAGTTCTTGTTCTCATCTTTACTCCTTATTTAGTTATTTAGCATAATGGCTAGTAAGATGGAGGAATGAGAGAAAATTTTACGGTAGGTAAAATGACTTAATGGTAATTCATTTTTTGTAATCTAACATTTTTCCATCCTATTTGCTTTACCCATCATAAGATGGTGACCTTTTATTTTCTTATACTTTCCTTTTTGTGTGCAGAATTCTTCATTGTAGGTAGCCTGCCGTCTTCAGACCAGGCACTCAATTCTTCACCTCACACTCAGCAAAATGAAGCAGTCATTTTATGTGCATGAGTAGCTCTGCTATTTGGATTGTGTTAGCACATGTTAAAAAAAAAAAAAAAGCTAGCAATAAAGAGCCAAGACCTCTGGGAACTCCAAGTAATGCATGATCCTATTACCCTACACTTTCAGTGCTAACATTACCATCTCAGGACAAGTCCCACAGGCACATACAGGCATTTTTGTGAAGTAGTTTTTCCCTGATTTTCCCTTGTGAACATATCCATCGTGCTTTGACTAGGGATACGTGAAATGCTGTGCAGGTTGCTGATTATAATGGTTACCTTCTTCTTAGGATATTAGCTCCTAGAATAAAGAAATTGGGACCATGACTAAAATGGGGACTAAAGGCACAATTGATCAGAAGAGTTATGAGAGCAGTTTTGACACAAATAACTTCTTGCTAGAACATCATGTTCTAGGAAATGGGAAGAAACTGTAGCCGAATACCTGTCAAATTCAGAAAGAGTGCTGAAAAGAAGAAAAAGTACTTTTTAACCTTGTCTGGGAAGGTGCTTGAGTCCAATAAGAGCCTACTTCCAGATTGTATATTCATAACTCCAAGGAAGTAGGACCTTCTGCGTGTTAATACTGAATACGTAGGACTGTATTAACAGACAATCTTCTCCATCACCAATTTTTCAAAAAGAACAGAAGAACTCCCATATATTGTTTTATCATTTAGGAAAAAAAGACCTGGCTATGATTTCCTGAGGAATAATCTAAAAGAAATGAGGATTAATGAGGAAAAAAAAAGTGGGTTTTTTGAGTTTCAATTATTTTCTTCTTTTCTGATGACCTCAATTCTTCACACTCCTCCTTTCCTGTTTCGTACCATTATCACCTCTCTATTTTAGTTTTAGACAGTGTCACCGACAGTAATAACTTATTTTAGAATCCGTTTCTGCTTTTTTTTTTCCCTAGTAACTTTCCTTTCAGGCTGTTTGCTTGACCAAAGAGACAGTCCACAGTCTACCTGTAAAAATCATAAGTAAGGACAGCTTTGTTTTATAGCTGAATTTCTGTAAGCAAGCACTCCTAACAACACTCCAGTCACCAATCCCATTTTACAGTATTGCATGTTATCCACACAATTAGCTCTCAGAAATAGTTGCAGTACCTTCAGGGAGGCTACTCTGGGGACTAAACGCTCTCAGCTGTGAATAAAGAATTCACATTTTTTTCTTTAGCTGGAAGGTTTGGAACAGCATCTGTCAATAAACACTTCCTATGAAAAGTATTGCACAAGTGCTGCTTCTCTGTCTGTAAAACTTTACATTTCTGAGGCTTAAGTACTTTCACAAGCGAAAATGCCAATAACGGTAGCAGCATCAGTTGTGAGTGGTTGGGAAAACAAAACTTAATTTAGCTCACACGTACTTGAATGTCAAAGTCTTTGTCTTCAGAGGTGCTGATGTGTTTTTTCAGAGAAAATTGATTTTAATTAAAGATAATCTAGTAAAACTTCATATATGCACGTGGATTTAATTCCCTAACTTTCTGGTCAACCACAGCTTTAATGAAGTCACAAAAGTTATTCCCACTTTATCCTGCCTTAAACAGACTTTCCCATAGCATTTATTCAGAATGAGAAAGCAAGCAACGTAGTCCTGATTTTATCTAGGTTTTCACAGCACTGAAGAGTAAATGCATATTTCTAGGGAGATTTTACTCAGCCACTACTGACATTATCCAGGAGACTACAGATGATCTCCCCTCAAGCTTCGGAATAGTTTAGGGATGTAGCACAAAATCTACTTTCTATGTCACTACTCTTGCAGTAAGTCATGCACCAGCAGATAAACACAATTTTCCTCTAAAATTGAAAGAGAAACTGCACTAAAATAAAGAAATTGTGTTCTCCTCACAAGTACTTGAATTGTTATGGATGAGTGCAAAAATTAAGCAGGCCTTTCTCAGTCTTTATTTGTCTAATAACTCAAAAGCCGACATGAATCCTTTGAGCACATCTTACCATTTGACTTACACTGCTGATGCCCTTTAAAGTATTTTAAAGATAGAATACATGAAATCACTAAGGAGAACGGAATCTGGAATGCTGCTTTTATCGGTTAAACTTATACTTCCCTACAAGATCACTTTCACATTTGTTATTTTTGATACATCAGTAGCCCAGAAGAGTTTTGTTTCCAAAGGTATGTGTGCACACATCATTGCTGACCATTCTACTAATGCTGCGCAGATGTAATGTTGCAGCCTGTTCTCAAAGTAGTACTTTTTGCAGAACATTCTGTGCATTCCTAACTTCAACTCAGTGAATTATTTTATGTCATACTTCATAACCAATTTAAAAACAACACAGAAATAGGAAAAAATTATACAGAGTCCAGCAATAAAATAACTCCAAAGAATAAAACAGCAAAAGTCTTCATCTGAGGTGATTGAAGGGGTACATCACTTATCCCTGCAGTGCCCTTACAACTTGATTTTACTCACAGTACTCAGATATTATGTGGTGTATTCCTTCTTTCTTTTATCTAACTTTTTTTTTTGGAAGACTTTCAACATCATGGACTCTTACTACTGTTTGTTTGTCTTGGAGAAAATCAACTTCAATTTTCGCTCATGCAAAAATTTCCACAGTCTTTGGTGGGAATTAGGAGTGGCACATGAAGGACCTGCCCATCCCAAATAGGAGAGGAGCAGCACCGAATATTTGTGAGGCCCAGTCTTACTGTTGCTCCTTACATCTCTCTGTGGAGCATTAGGACTCCTGATATACTCATGAACTCATGATTGCAGGTTGTGGCTGTTCTGCTGCATGATTAGAAACCTTCTCCAAGATACAGGAACAAGCGAACACCTGAGATTCAAAGAACAGTGCATGACAGCACATCACCATGACAGCAATGAAAGAGAAACTGGCACTTGGCAAAATAATAAAACTGACAATCAGATCTATTAAAATGCTGTCAAGACTGGGAATGCCTCATGGCAGCACCTTTCGGCAAGCTGTTGGTCTAAGACCACTCTGTGACTTGCTACTGCAGAAGCAAAGTGTAAACAAATATTAATATGTAGAATAACCCAGCAGAAAGACTTTTTTTCCCCCCTCTGTCTAGCTTAAACCATTAGATTAATCCTACTATGGTAACTGAACCATAAACATTGTATAGAGACTTATGATGTTGAGTCTAATTGAACCTCTGGCATCAAAAGGCTGAATATGGGTTGGCAGTCTCCTCAACTATGAGCAAGAACAAATAGCAGTATTGACAGTATTGAGTTTAAAACCCATCTTTAACATATAATTCAATTGTTAATGACAAATTCTGGCTATGTAGTCTTTTTCAGTTCTTTTATCACTTGTATTTACACCAGCCTAAGCCTCGCTTCACCCTACTGCTGCAGACTCTGCTAATAAAGCTCCCATTTGTAGGTGGTACTGAAAGAATAATAACCCATTCATGGTGGTGACTGACAAATATCAAGCATCTTAAATGAAGGTGCCCTGAAGGACTTGTGGCCTGCAGTGTAATTTAATTAAGATATCCTAGTGATAGCAATTATATCATCTATGACAGCTATTCTGTTATAAAGCATTTCTTTAATTAACAAAAGGTGGTATTGAGGAAGCAGCTCTACTACAAGGCACAGCTTACACTCAGACAAAAACACTTGTTATTCGTGTTTCCTCATGTCATACATTTGTTTTTCTGCCTTTTTATCTGCATTTTTCTGCCTATCCCACATTGAGAGCATTTGCAGGATAACCCAGATTAAACCACACACACCAGTCTCTGCCTGCTCCTTCAAACTCTTCCTTTTTCTATGTTTCTCTTTATATCCATATCAAACTAAAACCTAGCCTTTTAGCATAACAGGAATTTATTTGAAACTCCAGGGATCACGTTCAGTTCTTAGGTTGACTAATGGTTTAACCCAGCAGGTGGCTCACTCCCCTCCTTCCAATGGGATGAGGCAGAAAATCAGGAAAAACAAAGTAGAAATCCTGGTCTGAGGTAAAGCTATTTACTAAGGCAGAGAAAAGAAGAAGGATAATAGTTATTACTATATATACATGAACGTACATAAGTGATGCAAAAGCAATTGCTTACCACGCTCTGACCAGTACCCAGCGTGCCCCCTTAGTAGCAGAAGGAAGAAATGAACTCTCACTCCCTTCAAATCTCCTTCCACACGATGTCATATGGTAAGGAATATCCCTTTGGCTTAAGTCAGCTGTCCTTATTCTGTTCCCTCACAGCTCCTCGTGCCCCTTCTTTGATGGCCTTGGCTCTGTACAACAACTGCTTAACAGCACCTATAAACAGTGTGTTATCAACATTGTTTTTCTCCATGAACCAAAAGTATAGCATCATACCAGACACTCTGAAGAAAACAATTCCATCTCAGCTGAAACTAAGGCATAACAAAAGGAAAAATACTGAATAACTTGGGAGCAAGAAGGCAATTAGGCTAGCCCAAGCTGAAGACACAGTGCTATGCTTGTAGCTCAAGAAACATCATGCACACTGAGGTTAAGTCACTTGCCTGAGCTGGCATCAGAGAGAGATCAGCTGATGGCAAATCAGGGCAGCTTCAGAGGAGTGTGATGCATGTGGAGCTAAAAGCTGCTGGAAAGTGACAAGATGATCTGGGACCTCATAAATACTCAGATACCTCCTGGAGCTTTCATTCTATTGCCTCTCAGGTTTTATTCAGTAAGAACATCTGTTGATTTCAATGAATTCCTGACTATGAATTAATTTAATTGAATCCAAGGATAGGTCTCACTGAAAGAAGCTTCAGAGAATTGGAATAAAATCATAAAGTCCTAATAAAACATTTACTGTGGCATAAAGTTTTTTTAATCACATAATAAATACTTAAATCTCCCTTCGTGTATTCAACATACTCACAGTTTCAAAAATTTTCTTCTAACATGTTCACGGATAGCAAAACACTCTGAAAATTCTGGTTTTGAGCATCATAGCCAAACTTCTGGCATTAGGCAGGCTTCCAGTCATCCACATATATGTGTATATACAGTTTCCCCAGTCTAGTTCAAGACAAGACACTGCAAGAGAATGTTGTCAGAGTTGAAGCTTCTTGCAAGCTTAAATATTTATTTTTGTACTTCCATTTCTTAATTCCGCAAAATAACGATTCTAAAATTAAGTCTAGCAAAGCAGTCTAAGAAATATTGGCCTTCAGAAAGCTTGACTAGGCATAATGTCAGATGGAGGAATTGATTTTATAATCTAAAGCTAGTCGGGAATGCATTCCAAAATACGTACAGGTAAGTACAGAGATATAGATGGTGATAGTCACAAACAAGGAGGTAGTTGTTATTTTTTTTTAAATAGCTTCTATGACAAAGACCAGTGACTCTCAGGTTGCTTGTCAGATAAATTACAGTAATAAACCATTCAAAATAGTTCATCATGACATAGCAAGGGTATTAAAATCAAAGATAATTTAACAGACTTGCTTTCTTATTTATCTTTTAATTTTTGGCCAACTTTCAAATTTGCAAGCATCAACATAAAATATTGTTCATTGAACTAATATATTCAAATTCTATGCAACTAAATTCACAGAAAATCTCAAATCCATTTAAAATTTAGGACCCTAAGCTGACTCCAGCCATCAGCTAAAATTTAGAGCTATTTTTCATTGATTTCACTGCATCACACGCAGCATATGCCCAATCAAAAATTAGGAGATAAGAAGAAATCTAAGGGCATAAATCTTTTGAAGTTGCTTTTATTTTTTTTCATTAACACATCACAGATGGCCACGCTGAACGGGGTGTTTTTGTATGCTTTCTTAAAGGTCATCGTTACAAGTAGAGCTATGCCACTCCCCACCCTTAAAAACCTTTATTTTGGGCCTGATCATACTCATGTGGTACATGCAAGGTGTTTTATATAAAGTGTAACTGAGAAAACTGAAATGCTGCATAGTTTTAGAGAGGCACATTGTTTTTGTGCATGGCATAGCACAGCCCTGAATTCTGCATCTGAGGAAAAAAAAAACCAACTCACTTTCTCTGAGGGCTTTTACTTTTGCACCCTTACAAATAGTGGCCCATTTTATAGACTACTATTTTCCATTCTAATATGTGTACTTCACATAGCTCCTCTAGTACAAACTAGGAGCTGTAAGTCCCTTTAAAGATAAATGCTGGAAGGCACTATATTGCTTAAACTGCAGAAATACACCAAGGAAAATCTAGTGCCATGGTCAGGTTACTACACCTTCCTGGCTCTGGTTCCTGCATGGTCCCACCACAGGATCCTCTCACCTCAAAGGCACACATGAGCCTTACAGGACTGATGTGGCCATCGTGCCCTCAGCAGGGCTGCAGGATGCATTCCCATCCAGATATTCCTGTCCCAGGGCAGCTATGGGTTGGCTGCTACTGCTGCAAGCTTTTGACCTTTCTTGTAGGACATCAGCCTGCACTACAGAAAGGAGTTCTACAGGCAGCCAGCAAGTCATTAAACAGCATTTCTACTAAAAAACAGTAAAACAGACAGATGGGCTGGGAATGAGGAAATATAATTTTTCAGATTTCAAATGGCAGCAGTTAATTGCATTACTTTATCTGAGGTGTTTCTCTTTATCATGTCTCCAGCAAGACAAGCCTGTGATGGGTAGAACTGATAGGGAACATAATATACTCTAATTTATTGCTTCCTAGGGTGGTGCAGGGAGAAGAGCGTACTCAGAGCTTCTGTTATCATCTTACTCTGTAATGAATTGTAATGTGTTGGGATAAAAGGAATCCTTGCCCTTAAACCATACCTTCAGCATCCTAGCAGGCAATTGTAGAAAGTTTGTTCCTTCTGCTATAGAAAAATTACATGTAGTCTCCTCTTGTTTAGAGCACCCACCACTTACCATAGGGTATATGTATTTTTAGGGTGCATTCACATTATGTGCCATTCAGCCACGTGCAGCCAGGCATAGCACTGATAGAGGCTAACAACACAGGCACAGAAGCAGCAACACCACGTGTATGCAGGGCAAGAGCCTGGCAGTGCTGAGGCTCACAAGTAAACCTGAGCTGGAGAACTGATGCCAACACCACATATGTAATCAAGCCTCCTCCTTGCTACAACAGAGGCTGCAGAAGTTGGAAACACAACCTAATGCTGTGCAGTCCTAATCACAGCACTACAGTGAAAGAAGGTTTCCAGATTCCGATTTATTCCCAGTAAAGTCAATGAGGAAATGTGGCTCAATTGAAGGAAGTTGTATGCTACACATACAGTTACGTGCCAAATAAATGTGTTACATGCTTTTATCCCAGGCATTTCTTCCATTTAGAGGTGCTCTTTAATTTAGATAAAAAGTTTCTTTCCAAGCTCAAAAGTCAGTGCCATTTGGGACAGTAACTGCAGCCATGAAAAAGAAATGTCATCAGGAATGTATCTGCACTTCCCATCACTGTGAGCCCCCTACTTGAGGCAGAAGCAGGGATAACACTGCTTTCACAGCCCCACCTCTGCGTGGAGCAGCTGCTTCTGTTGCTCCTGCCCTGCAGTCTGCCAGCTGGGATTAGCATAATGAAGTACATTTTGCAAGTGGCAGGCTGTTAGGAGTCAGTGCAATCACCTAACATCTGCAAAATTTACACTTCTGGTAGCAGTTTTAGTACAGATCATTTTAGGAAATTATTGTATATTTCTCAGTGATGTACCTTTATTTCTGATTGTGGATATATGTAACAAAGAAAATTACATGACAGACTCCAGCACATAAATGAGTAAATTGCCAGCTTATCATAACATTTGCTACCTTTCCTCAAAAAATACTGTATGTATTGATTGAATTACTTATATTGATGTGTTACACTAATGGGGACTTAATGAGCGTCTTTGTTCTCTTTCAGAGTACTATGTGCTGTAATCTGAATGCATAGAGATGGTACACAATTCATTGGGTGTATGTGTACAGCACTGCTTCTTTGAATAATGACATTCAACATTTAAATTTGTTTCTCTAGTAAGTCCATGTTATGTAGGTATAGACTGATTCATTAGAAACACTTATTTTTTCATCTTGACAAATAAATGACAGCAAAACAGCGTAGCCCACCTTTTAAGAGAAATGAAATGAAATTGAATTTCACTTACAATTGTCATTTTTGTTTATGTCACTTTTCCTTCTTCCTTTCCATGGTTCACGTACACAGGTCCTCTGAGCCCAGAAAATTCTGAGAAAAAGCAAATACAACAAAAATGAATGCAGATTCTGAGGCAATAGAAAAAGGTTATTTTTTTTAATATATTAAAGCAATGTTTCTGTGTAACAGTGGCAATTCTAATTGTGGTGTTTGACATTCAGTGTTAATCTACTGGCTCTAAAGCTTATTAAAAATGGCAGTAGATGCAGTAATAATACAGAAGCAGGTCAGAAATTCTGAAAAAACAATACTGACATTGAGAACCAGAAATAAAATTACAGTTAATATAGAAATACAATTTTGCATGAAATCCTCAGGCATAAAATCAATAATGCTCAGGACTGGAATGAATTGTGCCTACGGATGCAGACAGTCCCAGAAGTGCAATTGAGACATTCCCAACCAGAATTTCTCCTTTTTAGTTCTTTTTATTTGTTGTCTGGCTCTGCACTTTCTCTTCTCTATGGCAAAAAAAAAAATTAAAACAAAGAAAAACAACTTCTGTTAGGGAAAAGCCTGTAGGGTAAAGGAAAGGGGTCTGTTCTTGGCTTAATCACTGCTCATCACTTCACCTCTGTGATGCTCTTACAAAGCCTTAACTTTGCAGGCAGCTCAAGACTGCAAATCATCTGGAGATCTACAGCTGGAAATTAATATGCAAAACTAAATATCGTACTACAACATGAATTCAGTGATTTTTCCTGGAACTAAGTAACAATTTTGCTACCCTTATTCATAGGGAAACATGCTACATTATATAGAATTGCATGAACAGCTCATTTAAATTGGTATGAGCATGCAGAATAGGGACAATAATTTACAGGGAAAGACAACCTGCCTTGGTTTAGCAAAGCTTCCTATTTCCAATGCTATCCTAGTAAGAGATGAATGTTTAGAGAATTAACTGTTCAACTGCACTCAACACTTGCCTCATTGTGAAGACTAATAAAATATCAATTTATTCAGAATGACTTCCTTTTTGAAAAATAGCACATTTGAGACACAAAACATGGAGGGATGTATCACATTTGATAAACAAGTTAACTAATGCAGCTCTTCAAGAATGCTCTACAGCAGGCTTAGGTCTCCTACAGAGGAGGCAGGAATTGTACCTTGAAAATTAAATTAAAGCCAACTGCAGTTTGTGACAGGTAATCATTAATGACTGCCACGGAGGATTTAGTACCCTTCTGCTCATTGTCTTGGCATATTTTGTACTTAATATCCCACATATTATGAAGAATAGACATGAATATTTGTTGTAGTTACACATTTAGGCAAGAGGACAGCATCTTTTAAGTTGAAGTTAAAAAAAAAAAAAAGAAATTGTAAGACCTGTTCCCTAAGGGTAGATGCTTAACTGGCTTTAAGACATTTCTTATCTCTGGTTTGGGTTTTGTTTTATTGCCCCTTTTTATTTTCTAGTACAGAAATTTCTGTTTCAGTGCATGAAAATCGTTTTGTATACACTTCAGTCAATCAGTATAGCTTGATGGAACATTTCGTTTTATCAGCCTTCATCATGACAGTTTGCCAGTATTCAGAGTAAAATGTGAGGCCTACAAACACAATGAGATAATGTAATGTGCCTTCCACCATAATCAGCTGCTCTTTCAAGGTGTAGCATATTTCACATTTCCAGAACTCTTTCACTTCTATGAAAAAAGTAGATGAAGCAGAAGAAAAGTTGAAGCATGTTCACATACCTGTATGTATGCATACAGAGAGGAAAAAGCACTGACTGTAGAAAGCAAATTCTTTATATCTGAATATACCTATACAGAATAGACAAAAGAAATGTCCGCAGTACAGACCTCAGTAGCATTTGCATGCACTATGTTTCCACATAAAGTAAAGAATCCAAATTTGCTGTCCTAAATCCTGCTGTTCTTAAGAATAAAATCCTAATGATTCCTTGAGGTAACATATTTACTGAAAGCAATTTTGCCAGGATAGAACTAGTTGTACCAAAGTCCAGTGCACATTTATACCCTCAGAAGAGTCTTTTACAGCATAAATAGCTATTTGAATGTGTAAGTTATATTTGTATATACAAATTATCTTTTTACAGATAAGCACAAATATGACAGAACAGGCAATTCAGCTCTTTGATCACAATTTATGGCGCACTTTCATGTTGCTCTTAAGCCAGCCAATCTATATTGCTTCACTTCAGTCCCCAGCTGTTGCGTCCCTTCTGACACTCGTGTAGCCAAGCTGTATGTCAGATCAGAGACTTGATTCAATGGAACACAAACTGGGAAAAGAAACACTTGCATTCCAGACATTTGAGTCCTCCCATCCTGCTCACCACATAGCTACATAACTGCTAGGCACAAAGGTGACAGGCACAACTGATGATAAAAAGGTGGAGGTCTCCAAGTCTGTAGGAAATTTGTCCTTGAAGACCTTCAGCCCCCCAGTACAAGGAAGAGACTGAGCAATCAGCAAACTGTTAGGCTGCCTGACGCAGCAGCAAGGCCACAGCAGAGGTACTGTTCTAAAGAAAGAAAGGATTTTCCAAGTGGATCTACTGCAAAGTGCCAGACTGGAAAGAAAAATTGCACAATATGTTTTTTTCTTTTTTTTTTTTCCCTCCAAGAATTCCCTTACCTTTCAACCACGCAACTTAAAAGGGCTAATTTCTTGCTGCTTTAAATAACTTCATTCTCATTTAGCGTTAAATTAGCAGTAGTGTCTGGAAGGCCTTACTCTGACTTGCTGCAAGGAAAAGGTAGGGCCACAAGCAAGCACGTGGCTGCAAGGCAACTACAGCTCAGGGTCATTCCTGTGCACACCACCCTTGCAAATGCAGCCATCAGAACATCATTTTAAACTACACAATAAGGATCAGTAACTGCAATTTGAGATTCACTGAATCTGAAAATTGGCAAATTATTAAGCACTAATTGTAAAGCATATAGCCTATCATGTTGTGCAGTCAGCCAAACTAAACATGCAGCCTGAGCTATTGTGTGAAGCACAGGTAAAAGTTTTAGTTTTACACTGTCCTAGCATGACATCAGCATTTCAAACTTTCATTACCTAGTGAGATCCTGCATGGAAGTCAAAAGCATAAAGCTTCAGTGGGTGTCATTCTAAATTTGTTTCCTTCATCATTATAGCAACTGCCTGTACTGAGCTGTCCATTGTTATTTTATATTTAGGTATGGTAGGAATAAACAAAAAGTCTTGTTTGGGAATTGCTTCCTATTTTGCATTACACAATTTGATTCTGCTTACGTAAAGTACTTTTGAACTCTCAGTTGAATGTAGCAGCCTTCAGTTCCACTCTAAGCAGATGGATACTGTAGAACAGCTGTGTACTATTAAAAAGCTGTGACTGCTTTGGTGGACTGTCAGCTAATTCTTGAAGCTACATTGATGGGCCACAGTGTGTTTTAGAAACCTTCTGGATTGAAAAATAACCTAGTAAAAAGAAAAGTACAGGGTTTTTATTTATTTCTCACAAAGAAATATGAGCAACATTAAACTATGTGTGACAATTTGATGTTGAAAAGCTTCAGTCCAGCCATATCATAAAGATTTATAAACTGCATGAAAAATCCTGATTATATACAAAAATCTTACCATAATATAAGTAACCAGTGAAACTTTTGTTACAATTGGAAAGATGACACAGTGGAAGGATGATGCAGGAATGTAACAGCAAAGGGACCAGCACAGATTGGATGGTATTTAAAAGGAAAAGTAAAGGTGCTCACCCATCTCTAAAGATCTCGGCTCACAGGAAAGACTCCACAAGGGAGTCTCCAAACAGAGATCCTTCCAAAGCAGCAGCAAACCCTTAAATGGGGACTAAGAAAGGTGCAGCCAGGCTCCATGCCTTTCAGTCATACAGCTGAATTGCCTTCACCTGTGCTCCCACAGTTGACCAGATCCTTTCCTCAGGTGCTCAATCAGTGGTTCAGGCCATGACTCAACAGATACCATACAGACCTTGGTGAAAAGCTTTCCTTTTATCTCCTTTTAAATATGGTCACAAATATTATGATAATTCTCCTCTTTAATGACATACCATTTTTATTTAACCTAGTACAAAGCTACATGCTCATTTCTCAATACTTCTTCTACAGATTTAATTGTTTCTACATAACTGATTTTTAACCTCATGCAGTAGTTCAGTTTTTCAGAACTGTGATGGATGTTCTATTTGAAGAGCCATCCAAAAAGCAGCTGCCTAAATTAGTGCAGGAAAGCAGTGCACTGAACATTACATAGCAGCTCTTCAGTTAAACAACACATCTCACTCTTCTACTCATTTCATTTTATTTACACAGAAATCAAGCTAAAATTCTTGGCCCATATCTAAATGTACTCAAATGCCAGGATTCATTACATCATTGCTTTGCATGAGTCTCCACAGATGTTACTCAAGAGCCATTCTCCAGAAGGAAAAAGAGAGCCTTACCACAGGAGATGGAACTTTCTCAGGAGCCAGTGAGAAGGCAGAAACCAAAGCCATCACATGTCTGCTGCCTCCATGACTAGCCAGATATATTGCTTCGGTTTGTCTGTATGAAATAAAAACAGAATAGTTATTTGTGCCATCTACCAGGAAAATACCTCACAGTATTCACACACATGTGGGATAGACAGGAGGAATCAGCTAAGCATGGCTTACAGCAATCACCCACCCTGCCCAGGAGGATTTTCTAGTCCATCCACATCAGTGTGGTTCATCAGCCCCCAGAGACTGCAATATTAGTACCATAAAGTTTCCTGAAATCTTCCCCAACACAAAATTTCTGGGGAGCAGCACCTGAAAAGACAGGAGCATCTTCAGCAGCTATCCTCTCATGGATGGGCACCATTCCACACAGCCAGGAATCCGAGGGATTCAATTAATAACCCCCTGCATGGCAAGAGCTGGACAGTAGGATAACCCAGAAAGTTCTACGAGGATCAACACAAGCCTACAGCATACCCAGGAGAAAGAGTCAGAAAAAGCCTTTCACCTGCATTTAAATAGAGCCAGGCCTGGGAACCAGGTGGCACTGATTGTTAAGAGCAGATGGGGAACACCTTGTCCTCACAGAATATTTCTTTTTGCAATCAATAGATGTCCCTTAAGGACTGAAACTCTGAATCAATGATTTCTAACAGAAAAAGAAAAAAAAATCCTTACTGTTTCCAGCACCTTAATTCCTCTGTCATCATTGAGATAATCTTGTTTCTTGGTTTTAACAATGCTCTATTCTCTCTCTGATCCACTGTGATATCTGAGAACATCCCTCAGTAGGATCACACCAGTTGCCTTAGCATTGCTTTTTCTAACACAGGAATGGCACTGTAGAGAGTTCCTTTCTTTATTCCTTCCCAAAGTGGCTTCCTTTCTAAATTCTAAATTGAGCAAGATGAAGTCTGGATCAGACCACTGAATGTAAAGCGAAGGGCACCCTTTCCCATCAGGATCCCTGCAGGGTGGCAGAACAGCTGCATGAGCCAGTCTGACAGAAATGCACAGGGGGAGCTGAGCAGGTCCATGGTGATCCATGTCCTGTGCTGCTGTATCTGAGGAGGACTCTGACAGATAGGCTGGCTTTGCTAGGACAGGTGCCAGTATCCTGACAGGAATGGATTCTGTCCCCTGTGATTTCAGTTTCTCAAACCCAAATGTGTATCTGGCATATAAAGAAACTTAGATTTTCTTGGAACTGTTGTCATATTGTTTAGCCAGAGCTAAGTGTGATGAGGTCCCAGTAGTGTGCACCTCATGACATTACAAAAGCTATAAATAAGAAAGTGATTATATTGCCAGATACCCACTGATACAAGAGGAAAACAATTTCTCAAACAACAAAAATATATACTCAGTGCCAGCAAATCTGACAAAAAATACCATTAATTCCAGAATTACCAAGTGGTCAAAATAACATCAGCAACATTGCCAACTCAAAGGCAGCCTCAGAGCAGGATTTGTCCCACAAGAAGTGGGTCCTTATTTCAGAAGAAACAAAAACCTGCTTGCCTAGTAATTTGGAAAGCATTTCAAAGAAAAGAATGTTGAGGAATTACAAAGAAATAATGTTCTGATAGGAATGAAATGCCTTTGCAAATGTGATCATATAATATCAGTGGTGATATGGTAGTGTGAATCAGAAAATTCCAGAAGCCTGTAGAGATTTAGAAGATATAGTTTGTACCCCCTATTCATCAGATTAGTTCTGCCCTGCATTCCTGTTAAACATCAAAGAAGGCCTATGGAAAGAGGAAAACAGTCTTCTCTAGATGACAATGCAAATTTTTAAATCTTTTTTTCTACAAAACATTTTCAGTTCCTAGTATTGGAGAAAGGCATGATCTAATAATAATAATAATAATTCATGAGCTACTCTGGGTACTAGGAATTGCCTGAGGTGAGACACCGTAAGGCTTTGGAAGAAATTACAATATAAACAGGGTTTAGAGAATTCATCATGCGAAGTCTTTCTATTTCTGAGCTATATGTAAATTTGGGGTAGGGTCCCTATCTCATGGAGCTATTGTCATGAAGATTAATTAGTTAGGCCTGTGTTTCACGAGACAAAGTGCCAAATCTTTAGAGACTAATAGATCTTTTAAAAAAATCTGGCATTTTCTTACACTGAATTTCTTTCAGGATCAGGGGCATAATCTGCAACATGTTTTCCAGCTTAAAAGTGCACAAAGTTGTTAAGTATTATTATTTGTTTTGACCAATCACATCCTCTTTGATTTAATATTTTTAAGTCTCCCCAGAAGTTATTGATTTAAACAGTTTTTTATTTCCTTTTTGCTGGTTTTGGCAAATTCACAGTGTGCAGCCTGCAGCTCAGAGTTCAAAGCGCTTCTCTGACCATCCAAATGCCTCTCACCTGGGAGCTCCGTGAGCACATCAAATCTTCCACTGAGATTTTGGCGTTTTTTCTTTTTTAGCTTAAATCACTTTAACTTAAAATGCTGTCACTGTAGTGATGAAGGGTTATTGATGGTAAAATGTTCTTGTCTGCAGCCAACCCTATCTTCCTCACAACAATAATTCTACAAACATTGACAAAGAAACTCTCAAACCAGCTAATGGATGTAGTGAGTTTGACAACATAAACTATTATGCGACAGATTCTGTGCCTTGCCAATCCACTGTATTGCCTTGAAAGGGAAAATTCCTAATGAGCAGTATCTCCTTGTTAATGGTTTAATAATGTGGCTGTGTCATAGTAAACACCTAACTCCCATTTGGAAATCACATCAAAAATGTAAGCATTAGAGCAATGGTCGCTGTCAGTTATTACTATCTAATTAGTCATCTGCAACATACCACAAGGTACTGAGTGGAATACTTGTAGTACTCCTTTGAAAGAGAAAAAAACTATTATTTCCAAAAGTGTGATTTGAATGCAATGATCAAACACTCCATGTTTGATTCAGACTGTGTTTATTTCTTATCTAGTGTGTCTGAGCTAACTACCTTGAGGCAGCAATATAAAAATCAGTTGCTGTGACTTGCTTCTTGAAAATTCATTTTGCTCCTTCTTAAAATCTTGGCCTGCTTGACCTCAGCAGCCTTCACCAGTTTGAAAATGCAAGCTATAATCCTCTGTAGGGATTTAGCCAGGTGTCTATTACAGCATGTAATCTGTGATACAGCTTCCAATATTCACGCCAAAGAAAGGTTAAGCCCCCCTGTCTTTGTTCCCAAGTAAAAAAGTCCATGAGGTGTTAGCGCGGACAGGAAGCAGACTGAAAGAAGCAACATCTTCAATCAAGCTCTAAGCCTGTGTGTATGGCACAGAAGGATCTCTGTGATGCAGGCTTTGGCTCGGAGTGATAAGATTTTAACCCTTGAACAGGAGCTGCTGACTGCCCTGTTGATATTCAAAGGTTACGCTACCACTGTCTCTATCCTAAATCCTTACCCAAAGGTCATTGTTCCATTTGTCACCAAGCTGTGCCCACAGATAGGCCTGGCAAGACGCCTCAGTGGTCCAGATGATCGCCGGCCAGCAGCACCCCTTGCACCATCCCCAACACCTCCATCAGAATTCAAGCTTGCTGACAGAGACATTGTGTGCAAACACAAACTAAATTTATATGCTTGAAGGGAAAGTCTCCTGGGACCAGTTAGCAGCTTCTCAGATAACTCTGCTTTTTTCAGCCATGGCTGAGCAGGATCAAATCGTGTGATACAGCCACAGGCCCTGCAGCTTCATGGCAGAGCCTGCAAACAGGCACTTCCCAAAGCCCAGCCGTCTGAACTGTGGTGATACTGGTTTTGGCAATATTTTGAATTCCATACGTGAATAAAATAAAATAATAGCAACTTAATTTGACTGCCTGCAAGAAGCTATTTAATACCAATTACTGTACAGCAAAACAGTGGTTTTTTTCTAGCCTGTAATGCTATAGAGAAACCTCAGAAACCTCTTATGTTAATTGGCAGTGAAGCATTTAGAATTATTTATTAGCGTTTAATTATTTAGAAATCTCTTAATGATGTAAATATCATTTTAAAAAGTCATAAATATTTTTCACCTTGTCCAGCTGAAAAGCTGTTACTTGGAGAACTTAAATTAAGATCTATTTCCAACTGCCTGCTGGTCACAAAATTACTTATCGCTGCTAATGCTTTGGTCATTTAGACATTCCTACCACAGAATGTGCTTAGTTTTGACAAACTGGGGAAAGTTTTCTGTGTTGTATTCATTGTACTGAAATAGAGGTCTTACAAAGGATTATCTTAGAGATGTAGACATTAAAATACGTAACTAATCTCAGTTAATTGAATTGTTTCACACTAACATGTATTAAAGAACTTTCATGTAGACAGCTTTACACAGTTTTGGTAGTATAAATATGATTTAACATATAAATTACCTTTAAGATTAATTAGAAACAGTTTAAAGCCAAGTTATGTGTAGAAAAATTGAGGATCTGATTCTAAGCCTCTGAAGCAATACTCAACTATTACAAAATTACATCATTGAATGCCATGCCAGCAGGCAGATGGGAACTTACCTTTCATTATAATTTATCTCCTCATCCCTGTGCTAGAATTCAGGACATTTATTTTATCAGCTTATATTGGCTTATTTTTTTTTCAAATTTCCTCTCTGGAATATTGAACTCCACGTGGGTTATTTTGGTGTAATCAAATCATTTGTCCCCTTAATGAGAATTGAGTGGTATAGAATTAAAAGAATAATTTCGTTTTTGGTGGAAGAAATGCCCAAAGCCTTGTACCTGAAGTCTCGTTTGCAGTGCTTTCCTTACAGCATGGTTTGGTAAGATCAGATTCAGTTGTGGAGCGGTGCTGTCATCCCAGCCTGTGTCTCACTGTGCTCTGCCATTAAGTGGAGTAGCATCAACTTTCTCAAAAAGCTTTGTGCCTACAGAGATACAGAGTACCATTCAGAAGCAAGCAAATGCCAATGTTTAGCATTCACTGTGCACAATCCACAATCTGGATACCCACTCAGAATCACATAACATGCCTTCTCCTCTACCCAGGGACTCAGAGCAGCGTTTAGGTTTGGTTTATAACATGAATTACAATGGTCTTACTGTCTGCTGGTGCTGTAGGAAACCAAAGACATCCCTGAGCAATGCTTAGCAAGTGTCTTGCTATCCAATAGCATTTATTTACTATGTTTCAATACCTATGACCTCCCAGTGATACAGCTTTTGCCAAGGAGATGGCAGAAGATACACATTATAGCTATGCAGACAGCTTCACGATGGTAGCCACTGAAGTGATTGGATTTTTGTAGTAAACTTCAGAAAGGTGTGCCTCGTGTAACTGAGTATTTTCTGCAAAATTTGTATTTACATCTATTCCAAGTGTATGGAACCTTGTAGATCTCATAGTGTGCATATTTTTCCTAAGGGAAATGCCTAAGTAAGGTGGCATGTCCTTGTATTCATATCTGCTATATGAAATTGAGCTATGTAACAAAAAAAGTCAGTCTTTTATCTATTCTGCTTGAAACTTATTTTGATTTTCACTGTTTTATTCAAAAGGAAGGAATAGGAATAGTAACCGTGAGCTTGAAATCAAGAAAACTGTGGCAGGAACTTATTATAGACACATTTTGCAGAATTTTCTCAGTTACAGTTCCGTGTTTTGAATCCTTCTGCTTAATGAGTACCATTCTGCTTGTCAAATAACTCTTATTTTTTTCTTAACTTTGAGTCCTGAAGAATTGTTGTAAGTTTTAGGATTCAGCTGTATTAATGGGAGAGTGACAGGAGAAAAGTGTTTCCCTGTGCAGGGAAGAGGAGTTGCTTGTGGGGAGGTGAAAGTAAGTGCCGAAGTCATTTTTCTTGTGTTTCATGGGAGTATGCCAAAGGGCAGAGCTGTGACCAAGGTGGAAACATGTTTGAAGCTCATTTCATATGCTGGATGGCATTGAACAGCCTCACTGCCCCGAGGACTCGAGGTAGAGAGAAGCAATAATTGTAATTGTAAGAAAAGAAAAGGTTGATCATCATACCAGGGCTTGTTCTATTATCAGGACAGGTGAGGAGAAGTCTGATTAATGACAATCGCAGCTGCACTTATGTCCACATTCAGCACTTGTAGATACAGATGTGTGCAACTTTTTCCCCAGCAGTGCAGACCATCAGTGACAAAAAACATAACTTCTTCCACAATCCATACTGTACACAGAGAAAGATACAGGGCAGCTATTGTTCTCCAAAATAAATGCAGAATGAACAAGTAGCAAAATATTAATGTGCTGTTGAAAGTTTAAATTGGATGGACGTGATTCAGTGCAGCCTGCGGGGTCTGATATCTTGGCAACTGCTGCAAGATACCCCAATCTGCAGACAAAATAGCCTTTGTGAAGGAGAGGAAGATTGTAGCTTGCAAGCTAATGCATCAAAAGGCCAGAGAGAGAATAATTCACTTTCACCTTGCTACAGAGGACAAGTAGCAGTAAAAGCTGTGCATTATTGGCAAGCTCTTTTTGTTGCTGTTTTTAACTCAATCCACAGTTCAGACCTCCAGCCACCTCGGCAGCATTCCAGTTGCAGCTGCTGACATCTCCCACCTAATCAAGTGGTGGATTATCTTGGCCTGATAAATTGGAGGCTGTGCTTCATGAAAAGTCTTTCCTGAAGTACTTTTCTACCCTGTAATAAGGTTGCAGAAGTCTGAATCAAACTTGTGGTGCACTAATTTTTCTAGTGACTTCTGATGGAGAGTGTCAGTGTTTTAAGAAGGACAGTGCTAGGCTGAAAATACAGTTAAGCATGTTTCATTTCACGCCTGGGTGAAAGGGAAGTTGTACTGCCTATTGTTTCATACGGAGTGTGTAGGGGCTATACTGCTGACTTCAATAATTTTCACCTAAAAATTGCTTCCTTTATGAATGGAGCTCTTGAGGAGCATAATTGTTTTAAAAAGGAATTCTCTTGGCTGTTGAATCTTTCTAAGAGTCAGACTTACTAACCTGTTAGATACTTCTTTACTGTTCCTGGTCTTGTATGACTAGTCACTCCACTCCCACTCCTGCTAACAAAATCTTGCCACATAAGTCCAATACAAGGGTAAATAAATTAGTTTCTTTCTCTAAAATATACTGAGGAAAATGTTTACAACATGGAAGTAAATGTGCTGTATATTTGTGTGTACATTTACCTTAATGTAAGATCATTAGGTATAAGGTAAAATGTACAAGATAAATCTAGTTAAGATAAAGGTATTTCTTGCAAGCACTCATTTCTTCTTTCCCACTTTCACTCCTGAATTAAAAACAGCAATTTTCATGTGCCAAACAGAAAACATCTTTATGTGTCACAGTTACTACACTGTTCCTCTTGTAAACCTGTTCTGCTTTTTTCTAGGGGAACCCCTACATGTGCAATAATGAATGTGATGCAAGTACCCAAGAACTGGCTCATCCTCCAGAATTGATGTTTGATCTTGAAGGAAGACATCCATCCACATTTTGGCAGTCCACAACTTGGAAGGATTATCCAAAGCCTCTTCATGTTAACATTACACTCTCCTGGAACAAAACCATTGAGCTGACAGATAACATAGTTATCACTTTTGAATCTGGCCGTCCAGACCAAATGATCCTGGAGAAATCCCTCGACTATGGACGAACATGGCAGCCCTACCAATATTATGCCACAGACTGTTTAGATGCTTTCCACATGGATCCAAAATCAGTGAGGGATTTATCACAGCATACAGTCCTAGAAATCATTTGCACAGAAGAATACTCTACTGGATATATGACAAACAGTAAAATAATCCACTTTGAAATCAAAGATAGATTTGCTTTTTTTGCTGGACCTCGGCTTCATAATATGGCTTCTCTTTATGGCCAGCTTGACACAACCAAGAAGTTAAGAGATTTCTTTACCATCACAGATCTGAGGATAAGATTGCTTAGACCAGCAACTGGAGAAATATATGTAGATGAGCAACACCTGGCACGGTACTTTTATGCCATCTCAGACATAAGGGTATATGGAAGGTAAGAGATTATAAACCTTTAGGAACAAGCATATGCGTTTGTTTATAGAGGTTATACAAAAACTGTTTCTTTCCCCAAACATAACAAGAATAGCAACCAAAGTGTGTTCTTTGGAAATTTGGCTCAATTGGTGACTTTTGACAGTACTAGAAGTTTCTGACTCAGTGGCACTAAATCATGGGTGTTTGCTGTCACTAGCCTGCAAAGCCCTGAATGATTAAAGTGTTTTCTTACAATGCTCAGGATTTCAACTTGGCATTATGTCACTTTTCAGGGACTCTCTTTCTGCTTTTATACAGTTGAAGCCTCATCTGTGGGCAGTTAACTGAGAAGAAGGATTCAATTTCATTATTTTTTCTGGGCCTTTAATGCAAGAATCAATTGATACAGCAGCTTTTGCATAGACTTTTTCCAGTAGGGCAAACTTTATATAAACAGAGATGAGAGTCCATTCCTTTTACTTTAATTAGCTCTGAAATGCCATGAAGCTGAAGCAGAATGGAAAAACCAGCAGTGTTTTGGAGGGCGTGAGACTGATCTGAATGCAACAAAGATTATTACTCATTCAGGTTCAAGACAGATTGGCCCTCTGTGGCAAGCAAGGGCTGGTATCAGGTGTCCTAGACTCAAAAATAATAAAGGTGCAGTGACATTCGTATAGGGAAATCTCCTTACCATCTCTAACTAGCAATTGACTGATGACCTCAAGCAGAAGGGTGATATCGTTAATGTGTGTCTCAGATGCATATTTGTTCAGAAGAAACAAATGGAACCTTCTCTATTAGCTGTTCACTCAACTCACTAATGTACTCTTTTGCCTTTTTGTTTTCCTCTGTACCTTCAGAGAGTTCAAATCTTCCTTTTTATTTACTTATATATTTCTTAAGAGAAGCTACAAACAGGAAAGCTAATTTATCTTAGAAGGCTGAGGTATTTTTCCAGGCACAGGAACAAGTGAAAAATAATAGAGATATGAAATGTCTAATACACTGGTATCATAACATTCCTTTCATGAGTTTACCATTTTCTCCCTCTTTTATACAAGCCTTTCAAGTTCTTAAGTACTTCCATGATATAAAAATGGATCGATAAAGTCAAAATAGAGTCAAATTAATGTGATGCGATCTATTGAAAAATAGATGATCGGAATTTGTATGAAGGACACGTGCAGACTTGAATGCATAAGGATTTCTGCAGGACCATAGATTTAGCATGTAGTTACAGTCTACATCCACACCCATATTCGGGTTAAGTGAATCACGGGCAACTTAGGACAGTGTTTGAAATAGTTTAGTAATACTAACTCCAGCATATCAAAATTGGCAAATATGTTCTACTTCATGTGTATCCTTTCTCCATGAGGCTCCAATAGGTTATATATACAGAGAGATTGGACTAGAGATCAGGATTTTAAGTTCCTTACACTTAAAGAAAATGTTGCTTTCCATTTGAAAACCCAGGAATGCTTCAATTAAACTATCAGTGTCTTGTCAAAAAAAGTATTTGAGGAGGGAAAAAAAAAAAAAACAAAACAGTGCACTGCATACATATTAGAAACTGAAACCTTCCAAACATAGTTGTGGGATAGCAGTCTTTTGAAAAATTATCTATAAAAATGAAGCCTAACTGTACAGAGAACTTATCTGATGCTGAAGCTTGTTGTCTAAATGCAACAGTAATTCAACTTATATGTTAACAGAATTATCTGATATGTAATACCGTCTCACTAGATTAGATCTGTGTGAATTCTCATTACTCTTCTGCTAATAAGGACAGCTCTTTGGAGATTTGGAGTCCTTACCTTCAACACATAGCTAGCCTTTCTTATTAAATAATTTGTGGGCTTGCTTATTACTAGGTATGCATGCCCTGATTATTTGGTCCCACTGAAGAGTCTTTTGCAACAGGCCCCTGTTTGACATATTTGTGGTCTCCTACCAGAAACTCTACAGGGTCCCTCTGCCAGGTCTCCAAACAAGCATTTTGGCCACATGCCCTGGTATGGTGGCAGCATGTGTGGGAATACAGACTCACAGAATTATAGGAGTTGGAAGGAGAAGAGGCAAGAGTTGCAGGTTGTTTTGTGTTCATTTCTGATTCAGATGAACTTTCCAGTTCATTGTACTTTAATCTAGGATATTAACTGAAAATTAATTTATAATCTTTCTCTCTTTTTTGCCACAATTTTTCACATTTTTCACACACTTTGAGATTTAGGTAAAGCTAGAATAGGATTCCATGAGGATGGGATACAAAGGGATGATACTTAAAAGCTTGATGCTAGCAGACACATTTGGAAGCTAGTCCCTTTTTTAAAAATATAACCTGTACTTTAAATAAAGTTAAAATCACCAAAGCTTAAAATAGCATGTTCCTAAAGGCAGCCTAAAATTTGTTTCATGCTGTATTTTAAGAATCAATACCAATGGAAAATATCTATCTTAAAGACGCCAAATTTAATATACAAAATGCTGAAATATCTAATACTTCACAATGAATTAAAGACAGATTTTCCCACTTAATATATGGTTTGTTTCATCACTGCTTTGCAGTTTGGTGTGAAATAAGCCTGACGTATCAAAGATGAAAGCCAGTGTGTTCTTAATGGGTGCTTTACCTCCTCTATTACTACCTGTTTGTTCATCTTCAGTTTACCTCCTTCATTGTGTGTTTATTAAGATGATGAAAAAAAAAAAGGAAACCTGGATGCCTGGCTGTTAGCAATTTCAGCAACCCCATTGTGCTCATATTATTCAAGGAACCTAATAATCCACATGAACTAATTCTGACTTACTGATGGCCTGCTTCACTAAATCAGAGTGATTTTTTCTAGTGAATAATGGACGATGTAGTGTGCCAGTACCTTAATTAAAGAGAGCCTCTCTTAGTCTTGATCTCATTTTAATTTACAGGGTAATACTACAATAATATCACTAATGGAAGGTACATTAAAGGGCATCAAGTAGCATTAACTGTATTAAATTATGGCACTTGTGTTAATTAACTGCTGAAGCAAGATGGTCCTAACGGCTAGAAAGGTCGATTAATGCATAAATAAAGTCTTCTGGGATGGGAAACTAGGAAAAAAGTAGACAATTCTCTGTCCTGTAGCAGAGAATCAAAGGTACCCCATGTGATTACCTCAGGAAGGTTTCTCTCCTTTCACTGCTTGAGGAGGTGGACGTGCAGTGGGCTGTGCGGATCCCACATACCATGAGAAGGACAGCCCTGACAGTAAGCACACAGCTCTTTTCTTTTTTTCTTTTTTTTTCTTTTTTCTTTCTTTTTTTTTTTTTTTTTTTGGTTGGTGTTGAATTTCACTAAAGTGCTGATAATAGTTCCTTTGAAGTCAAGCAAGAGGTTCCTAGCAGATTTTAGATCTGGCTGCTAAAGGTTTAGCTGGATTCATTCCAAAATGTTTTTTGTTCAACTTTTATATTGTCAATAATATGCACATTTTTAGACTGCACGTTAACTATAATTTTAGACAATAGTAAATATATATATATATATATATATATATATATATATCCCCAGTGGTTATAGAATGACTATCTAGCTAAATCAAAGGAAGATCTCATCCCACATTGTTCTTTCGTAGTTAGTTTTTGATCTAAGAGCAAAGAGTTTCTTTCTGACACTAGAATACTCAGCCTCTATACAATGTGATTAAGCCCTTTCGAATTTATTTTTATATTCTTCTTGCCTTGAAGCTTCTGTATTTAAGCTTCAGAGTTTTCTGACCCTGCCTCAGCTACACTTGCAGTTCCAGCAGTAACAGAAACCTCTAACTTGCAGTATGCATGTGAAAAATGTCCTCCGTTTTAACAGTTACTTGCTCTCACATTATCTTTTCCAAATTTAATCCATCTCAGAATCTGACCGAATTGCACTTGAGGAAGGCATACTTGCTACTCTGTGGCTTGAGTTTTTCTGCCTTTTTTGTCATCCTGCCCTGAGGCCCCCATAGCACTGGGTTGCTGGTGCTACAACACTCATGCTGCAGAGAGCCGTGCCCCCCAGCTTGGGTGCCAGGCCCTGGGTTCTTCCTTACATGGATGGATCAATGGGGTTATATATGGGGTGTTATTCTGGCATGCACATGACAGCAAAAATAAAATAATATCCCTCTGTGATGTACCCCAAAGCAGAACTTTGCTCAGTGGAAATGGGAGTACAAAAATGTGCTTTACTTTTATTTATAGGGAAATGTTTTCATTAACATTCAGCTCAAAACCTGACAATCAAAGTGAGGATATGTTGGCATTAAACTTTAAAGGGGACAGACAAATACCGTTCGTATTTCAACTATATATTTACTGTACTTGAATACTCTTTTGTTTTACAAGAACACAAGAAGGTTATTTTCACTAGTACTTGGAGTAATTCTAGCAATTTCTCCAATTTAATTATAAACTCATTAGAGAATAAGAGAGAAAAAACCTTGTGTATTTAAGAGCATGTCAATTTATCCTTAACTCCCAAGTGCAATTAGCTTTTAAAATTTATCTACTGTAATATGTCAGCAAGGAAGATTGCCCTTCTTTTTCAGTAAACAAATCTAAAATCATTAGGAATTGAAATAATTAAATAGTTACCGTGTTTATTTTCACATTAGCAGTCTCCAGTGGTTCAGTGGTTTACCAGTGTTTTAGGCAGGTTTTATTCCTGCCCATGTTCTAGTGATACTAAATAGTATTTTATTTGTTTCCACCTGCCATCCTGATTACTTAAGTCCTGGCAATCAGCTCAGAGCGGTTTCAGTCTTGTAGTGACTTGAAGGGGAGCATTAGAATCTGGAAGGCTGATAAAGCCTTTAATTCTGCTACTCCCTTTTGAAACCAGTGGAATTAGACCACCAGATTTCACGCACCACCTTTCCTCATTAGCATTTGATCATCTTTTTTTTGGCCCATTTTGCAAAACGTCAAGTATTTCTGTACTGATCTTCCTCAGCTGCCTTTCAAGGAAGCCCCATATCATGCAGAATCAGTGTTTGAGGAGAGGAACTAAGCTCTTTTGTAGTATAATTCATTTTGCCATTGAACATTAAAGAAATAGAGATGAAACTCCTGATGAAAGAAATGAGAATTTTTCTTTCTGTGTTACTTTATATGCTGAAAAGCTATCCAAAGAGCCTTTCTGAATAAATTTGGTGATTCCGATATCTTGCAGAAACTTTCTTTCCTTTAAGCTTTTCATTTCAAAAGATTTCAATTTAATGCCTAAAGATTTTTTGGATCACATGTACAAATGATCTCCAGCACTGGGATGTCCTTCAGGTTGTATCAGTGATAATATGTACATGATCCAGGCTGGAACAGTACAACATACTATCATGTTAAAAGTTTAAAATCTCTCTCAACTATTTCACAAGTAACAGGAACTACCAATTTGCAGAGGTTTAGGTTTGTTTTTTTTTTGTTTTTCTGTGATTCTGATTCCTTCCACCAGTACCCACATGGTGAGCTTTTCTGCAGTCAATTTTCTCTATTTCTGTGCTTAACTACATGTGTTTACAAGATGAGTTTTCAAGAACACTCATCAAATTAACAAGTTCCTCAGAAGGTAGTAGCTGGACTTAGAATATACATATGCTTTTTCTTGACACAGGTAATATTTCTCTCTACTAATCTTTTCTGTTGTAAGAAATAAGACATCATCTGTGATTTAGGAAAATGTTCAAAACGAAGACAGTTAACATTTCTGCCTTTTCACTTCTTTTCCTCAAGTATAGCACTGTAGTAAATGTACTGTACAGTATGTGAAGCTACATATTGAAATAAAAGACCAAATCTGATATTAGTTTCAGGTGCCATCCTGTAAATCAGGAGTAATTGCTGTGATTTCAGTTACCTGTACTTAACTGGGTTTCAAGTACAGGAGAAGTGAGAGAAAACAAATGAAGAAAAGGTAGGGAGGAAGAAGGAAGAAAAGAACATCAGAGGACAGAAGTGACAAGGTTGTCACAGCTTCTATTTGAAAGAAATGGAGAAAAAAATAATAATAAATGATGAACAAAAACATACTTCTCCATCTTTTCATCTTCTGCCATCCTCAGCTAATAAGGCAAGGCAGTTCTGCTAATTTCAGGGGAAGTCCAGTGACACAGTAACACAGAAATACCTATTAAGAAGACCTGAAAGTTAATAATAAAGGTCGAGGTCTAGTAGCCTTGTTCCTGTGAATAGTTACAGAGGGGCTGTGAGATCCCTTCCTATCATTTGCTCTAGTACCTCTCTGGGATTAGTGTGCCTCAGCAGTACCAGTGATCTGTGCATGAAGGGAGTTATGATTCTTACATGATCGCAGAGGACTGTAGTGCAAATGAGTAAGCACCACAGACCCTCAATAAAACAGATAAAACATCTTGTTAACTGGGCTGAACAACAGAGTAAGTGTTCAACACTTGGACATCAGGGGGAAATTCTTTACGGAGAGAGTGGTGAGGTACTGGAACAGACTGCCCAGGAAGGTTGTGGATGCCCCATCCCTGGAGGTGTTCAAAGCCAGATTGGATGGGGCCCTGGGCAGTCTGGTCTAGCATTAGGTGGAATGGTTGGTGGCCCTGCATGTGGCAGGGGGGTTGGAGATTCATGATCCTTGAGGTCCCTTCCAACCCTGGCAATTCTGTGATTCTGTGAACACTACTGTAATTCTGATTTCATTGAATATAAAATTGTTTGTGGAAAGGCAAGAAAAGAGCTACAGAAAGAGAAGGCAATGCTGTGAATTTAGCACGCAGCAATAGGGTCAAGAAAAAGGAGATGAAAGGTTACACTGCAGGTAGAGTTCCCAAGAGAATGTCTGGCTGCTGACGCATGAGGAAAGCATAATGTTAGCTGCAGCCCTTTGCAGGAGAACAGGCTGCGTCCTGGTTAGCTTTGTGGAATACGGTAAAAATGAAAGGATGCTGAGTGGCAGGAGACATCATAATGACATTAGGAGGGAGCACACTACTGCTCATGAATCTGTCTGAAAGTAGACTTATAATTTCTTCAGTTCACACAGTTCTTGGAGATTTAGAATCTGTCTATTAAGTATCTGCTTTCTCATACAGCACATCATCCAAGCCTCCAGCAAGTAGCAACTAATTCAAAGGAAATATCTCATTGGCATGATTTTTATGCCTGAAAGACAGCCATACTCAGAAGAAACTTTTGCACTTCACTGATGATTATTTTGACCACACTGGGGTGATGACCACTGTTTTAACATAAGACTGAAAACAAACAAAAACAATTCAAGAAAAGGCTAATAATCAATTGCCTCATACTGTGGATTAGAGCTGAGCAGGTCTTGGGACATACTACGGATAGCGCAATACATATGGTACGTACACACACACACCCCAGTGCCAGAGGGCATTTTTCTAAAGTTAAAGTCTTTCTTTGAACCATTTAGTCCTTCCTCTGAATTTGATGGTTGTGAAGATATCAGTAGTTGCCTGCTTCTTCCTTGCAACCCTCCTGGAATTTCTTGTGATAAGTTCCTCAGTCGCTTTCATTTTCACCCTTGAATTCATTTCTGTCTTTATAGGAGCTATTCAGCATCTTTGTTCTCTACCATTCAGTATTCCCACTTTCACCCTATCTAGATATGCATTAAGCTGTAATATGATACAATATCTGATATAGTAAGATTTATAAAATACTTTGAAATACACTTAATAAAGATTAAGAAAGATGCGTAGAGAAGCACAATGGATTGTTATCATCTGTCCTCCCTGCACCATCACTCATAAACAACCTATCAGGAGTACTAGTATAAATGTTAATGATAGCAGCGCTGTCTTGATGACGGGGGGACACCATGGGTCATGTTTAACTGCCATCAGTATTTCTGTGACGTTGCACGTGAAACCTATTAGCAACCAAAAAGATGAAATCTGATTACAATAATGATATATACTCATACATTGAGATATGCATCTTCACTCTCAACTAATTAGTTGGCACTGACTGTTTTCACTTTGCTCGGTGACATGTGGTATATAAATCATTACAATATGTTAAATGCAAATGGTTGGTAATAGGGTAACCATCTGCTCACTGTTGGAAAGTTTGCAGAGGAATATAGTAAGCTGTACTTCGAATAACGATGCTACCCTCACATCCCTGAAATATCAAATATCTAAAAACAGCTGCCTCCACTAATGCCAATGTTACTAATATGTCTCTTACCCTTTTCATTTTCAGAAGTAAACTACATATTGTAAGAGGTAATTTTGTTCTTCAGTGTGAACTTGACTTCAAGGCTAGAGCCTGCAACAGTAATGTGAACCACCATTTCTCAGAGCCTGATCTTCTTCTTAGGCTGTGTTGAATGCTTTCTGAGCAGCCAATAAATAACCAGGCTACCTACTCTTTTTGGGACATCTTTTCTTCCACAAATATAATTAAACCGTCATCCTCCTCTAAACCCCTCCTGCCAGGCCCTTTTCCAGGGATGACATGATTTTGTATGTGATAGATTGTTGGCACTTTGCTGTCTGGTAATGTATTACTCTAGAGACCATCAAAGAGTGCCTTCCATCTAATAATCTACCATGCCCTATGAGGGCTAGAGATCACCACTGCAAAGAGGGATCAATTATTTTACCACAGACATGTATTATCAGGGGCTGTCACATACTTTCTTAATGAGCATTTCTGGATACCCAAGTGACGAAGTAATGCATTGGAAAATTAGGAGCGGGACAAGAGTGAAGGACTGCCTGCCGAAGTGGAGGCTGTGCCTTCAAGCCAGAGCAGCTCCTTCTTTCCTTACCCATTCAGTCATTTGCCGGTCAGGGTCACTGTCACAGTGCTCATATGCTGGCTCCCCTGTAGTAATATATTGCATTATCACCTATCAGAGAGATTAATATGTTCACATGCTGAATTCCCAAGACACAGCTCTCAGCATTAAAAAAGCCGATGAATTAATTCAGCTCCCACTGACTGAATGGAAAAGTTTGTGCTTTCATCATAGTCAGATGGCAGTGCTGCTATTGCTTTCTTTGGGCGGGAGGGGCTGCTGTCTGTTCAGGGGTTATGCCTGGCATGGCAGTGTCTGAATTAGGATTGTGCTCCTGGAGAAGCACCTGCAGGGGAAGAGGCTGCAGGAGAGCTCATTAGTCCTGCAGTTCTCAGCCCCTGGATGAATTACACAATGAGATGCTTGCTCTACAGGGTTTCAGAAACCTGCGGCTTTGTGTAGGTATGCCGTCTTGCAAAGCTGAGTTCAAAAAACGTTGAAGGGAGACAGCTTTATGCTAACACATTTTCCTTTGTTGCCTTGCAGAAAAGAGGAGCTGTCTGAACACAAACTTTGTGACTCCATTTTGATTCACAATGAATGCTTGTCTGTTTCAAAATGGGGTGTCTGAACTTTAAAGATATCTATAGACAGAGCTGGTAGGATGAGTAGTACTTTATAATACCTGAAAGGCATGGTGTCAGCAATGGGAATTTGATAAGCTGAGGTCCTGAATTGGATTCCAGCAATGGTCACAAGTTTAAGGAAGCTCTCATTTCAAATTGCAAGCAGAGAAAAAACAGGATTCTTTCTCTTTAATTGCATTACTTTTATTGAACTGAAGCATTGCTTCAGTTCCCAGAACACTTTATATATTATTTTAATTCAAGTTAGCAGAGACAGAACTGTGGCAGAACTGTTTATTGTTTCTGACATGTTACTCATTTTCCCATTCAACTCTCTTGTGCATTAAGAATTTTTAGATTTGGGGCTGCTGTTTACCGAAGTCATTATAAATAAATTAATTTCCATATCCTTGACTTGATGATACTTCTATGGAGCTTTTGTCTATAGTCCTGTTCAGAACAGCCATGCCAGTCAGGCAAACATGAACCAGACTCCACAAACCTTCTGGTAGCCCTTTGCATAGAGAGGAATGTTGCATTCAAGCCCTCAGTAGACAAATCTTTTAGTTTTATTTCATGTATGCTGCTAGCATTCACTGTGGCACAAATCCTGGCAATCAGATGCTTTCCATCTGTTGTTTTCAGAGGAAAGGGAGGGTCATCTGAGAGATCTGAGGTTTTTTAGCCTTGCATACCCCGGGCTGTATTTTTATAGCCTCATCGCATTTTAATTGGCTCTAGATCTTCTCATTATATTTATTGAACTGTGGGCCAATTTTCCCTTACTTAGAGCCAGGGCTGTAGATTTTGCCATATAAGCACAATCAGGAATTGACTTGAAAAACCATTTCAAAACATTATCATCTTCCCCCCAGGCAGAGCACAGCACAGCACAGCAGTTCCTTGACCTTCCACAGGCAGGAACTGGGTGCAGAGACGGCAGGTGGGACAGGGGACAGAGCTGCAATATGAGAAGGCGTCTGTTTTGTCAGTGACCCACTTTAGGAAATGCTCCTTCCACACCACTCCAGCTGCTCATTTCTCACCATTTTCACTTCTCTTTTTGGTGATCATCACTCCTTCAATCATACTGCACAAGGAGTCGCTGCCTATGTGGCTCAGAGGAGGCATGGAAACCTTCATCAGGAAAAGCAAAAATGAGATGTGAGAGGCAGAGGAGAGGGAAAAGCATGAACGTCTCAATTTTCAGTGAAAAATAAACCTATTGTTCTTTGTCAGTGCAGAAAAATGCTTATCATTTAGAGGCTTCATTAAAGACACTGTGCTTATGGAAGTATGCCTTGTTTCCTTTGAAAACTGAAATAATTCTTACAGCAGGACAGCAAAACAGCAAGGAGCCAGTTACATTTTTAATCACTTGCATCCCATAGGAATTGCAGTCTGCCAACAAGGGCAGCTCTTTCCCCTTTGCAACACAGGAAAAGAATTGAGGAATGGGAAGCTGTGGCTCCAGGATGGTTTCTTACAGTTATTAATGAGGTAAAGATCAAAAAACCTGAGTGTAATTAACTGCTAATATTCTGCTACTGAAAATGTTTAACCCAATCCATAAACTGTCTATGAAAAAAATGATTTTCATTCCACTTTTCCATTTGATTTTTTCTTTCTTCCGAATCATGAATGTGGACTAGAGAAACAGTTGGATGAAGACAAAAGAGAAAAGTAAAATAATTGTATATTTCTCTTCCACTGAACATATTTCAAATGAAAAGGAGTATTGGTACTGCACACTCAGACCAGATGGCATTATGTTACCTTCTCATCGGTTAGTCACTGCAGAGGTGACCCACAATGTGGTGATTCTTTCCTAGCTCAGTCCACTGATGTGAATGGCAGCAATTGCTTTATTTATGATTTATACAAACACCACATTTAAAATATGGTATCTTAAAAGATATCCCTGGACTTTTTTTTTTTTCTTTTACAGAGTTGCTGTTTTGAGAGATGAAATTCTGCAATCTCTCTTTGTTCCAATAGTTACTTTTGGAGAACAGGACAGGCTGTGGATCTTGTGGTCTGTACGTTTGCTTGTCTGTTAATGCCTCATAAAATATACATGCTTGAAATAGGAGAGATGCAGCAGAGTGATACCACCAGAATGAATGACAAAGAGTTGTAAGTCAATTCCAAACATAGGCAAAGTCTATTTACATAGTTCATTGGTTTCCTTACTGCATGGTCCCACCCAGATTTCAACTAACATATGCACAGTTAATGTATAGTTGACATTCAGCCTGTCTGCAAATTATGGAGAAATTTATGCCCTTCCTACTCTCAGGGAAAAGGTTCTGCAATTTAAAGTGTGCTGAACGTATGCTGTAACATGAGGAAAGCTTTTGCAAATATTGCTGCAATACAAACACAATTAATAGAACATAAAGTCCAGTTCTTTCCCTATCCGGGAGCCTTCCAGTCATTTATAACTCTTCAAATATGTACTTTTTTATATTCTCTTCTGCTTATCACATTAAAAAAACAAACAAACAAACAAACAAAACACAGATTTGAAATTTCATCTGCCATGGGGAGTAGGTGACGCTCCATCTTGAGAGTCTTGTGGCAGCATCCAAGTGCACTTGTTCCAGCCTAGCAGCCACAAGAGCAGGTGCTAATAAGACCAAGTGGTGTACCACTGTTTTGTCGTGGTGTTACAGAGTTCTCAATCTACACTACATTTAGCTCAAGACAAGCCTGTTACAAATGAACTTGTCTTACTAAAAAACAAAACAAAACAAAACCCTACCGTATCCTCAGGGGTAGGCTCACTATCTGGTAATCCAGAGATTATTATGGAAGGATAACACTGAAACAAAATACAGGAGTGTTTTCCATCGAAGGAAAAAAATGGAATCAAAATGTTGTATTCCTAAAATGTTGTATTCTGAAAGAGATGTTCAACTTCTGTTACAGTAAGTTTGGACAGGTGCCAGAATTTTGTTCCCTTTGTGATATTATTTTATGGCCACTAAGTGATTTGGTTCAGTCGGATTACTGTATATCACAACAGAAACGTATATAGCATTAAATCCACGAAGTACTGCACATTTCCTCTCTTGAGGTTTTCTGTGCAACATGAAAGCAGAGATTTAACAAGATCTGGGTGTCCTCATGAGTCTGGTGTAATCCTCTCCTCCTAGATGCATAGGTCACTAGGATGAGATAAAACAATAGATGAGGAAAGGCGATGAGCAGTAATGGTAGTGATAGGAGATCACGGCTGCTATGGGCACCATTCCAAATCCCAGTGGAACTGTCTCCTTGCCCCTCCTTTGCAAATATCAATGTTTGCAAGAGAGAACACCAGCACTGAAATATGTCAGGTACTAACACTTACTCCTTCATCCCCAGAAGTATTGCTTATGAACATATGTCCTAACAATGTGGCTATTATCCTTTTCTTCTTTTTCTTTTTTCCTTTAATGTATTTGTGTAATTCAAAAGCTTTTAATAATTATGTTGAAGTTAATTAAGAAGATAAAGCTCTGTGCAATACAGGAATTTTTGTTAGGATCCTCACTGGGCACCTTGTCCCATCCTGCCAGTCAGGTCTTCAGGACAAATCCCTCTTCTTTTCCCTGTATGGTACCTTTCTGCCAGTGTGCAAATGAAACTGAGCAATGGTCTCTTGCCCATGGTCTGGGGTATGCTTTAAGACCAGAAACTGTCACTCACCATCTGAACGCGCCCCAAAGATGATCCTGCCCACAAGGCATCTTATTACATCTGTTCTTCACAATATACTGCTGCTTGATAAATGGGTCCTGATGGATAGCCCTGTGTTAATGACAACTTTGTTTTTCAAATATCTAGTTTCTTCCTCTGCCTACATCTCCTAGGTTTTTTGTTTGTTTGTTTTTTACTATGCGTATATACACACAGTTTACTTCCAGATTAGCTCAAATATTCTATGAGAACAGAAACAGCCCATAACTTTTCATTCAAGTTTGAGATGAGGAAGCCAGCGTGACATTTCAGGGAAAAGGATAAAATTTGTATAGGATTTTAAAAGCTGTGTTAGGCAAGATAGAAATGCAAAGGTTTGTTCTTCAGTATGAACATATACTGATTGTTTTTGTCAGCAGTATTTCTCAATTGCTTTCCCCTATGACAGGTTTACATTATTCATAACTTACAATCTATTCCTTAAATTTTCAGTTCTAACAGTTTCTTCGTGGAGGTCACAGAATATGATGTATTGATTTGAAATATTTGAAATATAAATGAAGTTGTTCAGCTCTTCTATTACATGGAATGTCATAGTCACAGAATCACAGAATCATAGGGGTTAGAAGTGACCTCTGGAAAAATCACCTTTTCCAACCCCATGCTAAAACAGGTTCTCTAGGGTAGCTTGCACAGGAAAGTATCCAGGATGGTCTTGTATATCTCCAGAGAAGGAGACTTCACAACCTCTCTGGGCAACCTGTTTCAGTTCCATCACTCTCAAAGTAAAAAATTTTTTCCTCATGTTTGTATGGAACTTCCTATGTTCCAGTGGGTGCCCATTGCCGCTTGTTCTGTCATTGGGCACTGTTGAAAAGTGCCTGGCACCATCCGCTTGACTTCCCCCCCTTAGGTACTTACAAGCATAAGGTCTTCCCACTGTCTGCTCTTCTGTAGGCTGAACAGTCCCAGATCTGCCTAGGTCTCACTGAACAGTAGCACAGCCTTCTGGTGTGTCAGCCATTTCTCCCATCATCAGCGAACTTGCAGAGGATGCATTCTATCCCTTCACCCAGGTCACTGATGAAGATATTGAGCAAGACAGAACCAAACGTGACCACTAATTACAGGCCTCCAACTAGACTGACCCACCGGTCACAACCTTCTGAGCTATGCCAGTCAGCTGGTTCACAGTCCATCTCACTGTCCACTCATCTATCCCATACTTCTAAGCTTACCTGTGATTATGTTGTGGGAGATAGTGTCAAAAGCCTCTCTGAAGTCAAGATACACAACATCCACTGCTTTCCCCTCATCTATCCTGCTGGTCATAGAAGGTTACCAGTTTGCTCAAGCATAATTTCCCCTTGGTGAATCTACTGGGTCGTGTTCTATCTCCCAGTTTGCCTGTTTTCGTAGACAACAAAAACATGCTCCTGAGCCTTCCATTGACAGTACAGCTTAGCTCCAGCCCTTCTTAACTTTCTTTGTTTTACATACTATTTGTTAAAACAAACATGATTAATAAAAGTTTCAGTGCACTTGAAGGCTACAAACGATCACTTGTTTACTCTAGATTAACATTATGCTATCATCTTACGACTTAGGTTTAAAATTACAGGTCGTTTGTCGCTTAAACTTAGGGAACCATATCAAACAGCATCATTAACCCCATTTTGCAGAGGGAGACTTGCATAGTATCTTGTCCCATGGCATATGAATCTGGGGCTAGGGCAAGTACTGAGCTCAGTGGCAGAACTATTTTGGCACTGGAGGAAGAACAGATAGCACCACTGGTGGTGCTGTGAGTGGCAGACGTACACATGTCCATACACATCATATACTTCTTTCCAACTGCAACTGATAATTAAGTGCCTAGCTCTGGACCTCTGAGAGGACCAGGTTGTCCATTAGGAGCCATATCCATAGGGTGTCTATTATGATACTGCCTTCACATTTATCTTTGGTAAAAAGCCTTTAAATTTGGTCCATGATAATCTCAGTTTTACTAATAGAAAAGAACATATATAGTCTTCACAACTTTCAATATTCCACTGACTTTAGTAACACAGAATGTTTGAGGAATCTAGCCAATTTAATGGCTTCAAGACAACATGAAGTATTGTCTATAATTAAACAATATTTTTAGGGTATTTCTGAAAAAGAAAACAAGCTTTCAGCTACATAAAGTTAGCAGTTTAAATGCAGTAGGTGAAAGAATACTTTTTCAGAAAAGATACAGTTAGAATCTTATTTCCTGAATAGTTTAAAATCAATCCCAGCAAATAATTTTACTATACTGTATTATTAGACTAACAGGGCTAGAGATACAATGACCCAATAGTTTTTTGGTATCTGAGGTGCCTACGGGAAGCTAAACTGCTTCTGGCATACTTCAAGCAGAAAGCACACACACAAACCACTCATTTCTCATCTAGCTCTTTTCAGCAGCAGAAAGAATAGGTATTTTTGAAGTATAAATTATTCACAAGAGCAATGTCTGTTAGAGACGGATAGAAATATTTTCAGAATTCATGCTACATTAGTAAAAACTTTTTACTAACTTTTTTTAAACCTCATAAAAAGGCAAAATTGTAGTTTTGGAAATATTTAAAAAAATAAATATAAAAAAATAAAAAATTAAAACTAAAAATTAAAAATAGAAAAATTAAAAAATTATCAAAAACCTCATTTTTAACGTAAAAATAAAACCACACATTTCATTTCATTTGACACAAGTGATTTTTCCCCCCTTTTTTTTTCAGTTCAGCAAGTGAACTGAAAAATCAATTATTCTCACAGCTCTACAGGCAAATAATTCTTATCATATAATTCTAGAAGGAATTATACTCTGACAAGGAGTTTATATTGTATGGAATTTGAAAGTTAGAAAATGGAAGCTAGCATGATAAACAAGGAGAAATGTTCTGTTCAGTTTGTCACTTTTCCAAGTTATGACTTCCAATCAAGACGAAAATAAGAAGAGAAAAAAAAAGAGAATGGAAATAGTTTTCAATGTTTTAAAGTGGATTTGGAGTGTCTATTTTGATAGTAATAAGAAAAGTTCACTTCCCAGTTATTGTAGATGGAGCTGTGAGTCCTAAGCATTTTGAAAATCAACACTAATGTAACTAAAGAAAACATGAGAACAAAGCCACTTTTTAAATACTTAGTCAGATTCACTTGCTCTGAACAGTTAGTTTTACAGCTTGTTGTTTTGATAGTTTATTCATGAATATCTCAGAACACACTCCAGAAAAGAACATAGGTGCTTTGAAAAAGAAGTGTTTTTGAAAAGAATATGGGTGCTTTATCATTAGTCCTAAAGTAAAAGTTCAGCAAAACGATTTTTCAGAAAGAGATTAATTAACCCGCTCATGTAGTAAGTCTTTTCTTCTCTTTACCCTTTATGAGAAGCATCAAAATCAGTTTCCATCTGACGACATCAAGAACAAAGTTGGGATGATGCAGCTCGCGCATGGAGTATGCCAGGTGCTTTTCTCTTTCTGGCAACATACAGCAATGGCAGCACTGCAGAGAGAGAGATACAATTCAAAGTTCTTAAACTCAACCAACATTTCGCAGTAAGATCAAGGACAGAAGCAGAACAGCAAAACCCTGGGGTGGTAGGACCAATTTGGACCTTAAAATGGGTTTTTCAGAGTGGTTGCAGTAATGATTCTTGGGCAGTGGTTTCTGTACAGGCGAGGAATCAGGTATAAACCTGAAAAGAGGAATGTTAAGCTAGCTCTCAAAATCACGTGTTAGTTTAAGATAGGCTGTGTATTTAGAGTGCAAAACTAGAGTCCGTATTTATCATTTAGAAATATCTACCAAGTCAAATGCCAAAAGAGTCATGTCAGGATGGTCAGGCACCAGGAACAGCAGAAAGGCCTCTCCTATTACTAACTTTGATTGCTCACAGAGAGGTCTCCCTTCTTCCAGAGAAACCTGGCACTCAGTAGGACATGAGTTTGGCGGGTCCTAAACCCCCCACCTGCCCCTCCTGTGTCCCTGCACGTAAGGCCCCTGCCCTGGTTGATGCTGTGGGGCAGCAGAGCCCTAGCAGTCTTTGTTCCATGCAAGGGACACCCAGCCAGGACGGTGGCATTTGGCATCAGCATGATGCTGTACCCATACCCACTGCCCCTCCCAGGCACACTGCTTGCAGCACGACAGGCCTGTTTGTCTCCTTCAGAGGCAACCCGTTGCAGCCCATCCATCACCCTTCTATAGACATCATTCTGCAGCACTAACTACCGGGGGCACATTCAAACCTTTAAATGAGTTCATAGGAGGTCTCTTAAACAGAAATGCTTTAAAAATGCTTTTTGAAAAGAGCAACAGATGTACTGTTTCGCAGAACTGGTTTCCCTGGTGTGGAATTCTGCGCACACCACGGATATTTTTATGCTGCTATTCTCTATTATAGTCCTCAAAAAGTTACAGCAATCAGTATGAAATTAACCTTGCTTGTTTCTCATGTAGCAGAAATGCTGCTCCCTGACAATGGCTTGTGAAAACACTTTATTCCCTACTGTGACACAATAGGTGCTGCATCATGAGTCTTTTCTTATGCTGAAGAAAGTAAAGGTATTTCTGCATCTCACACCTTGGTCCAGCATTAATTGTTGCCAGAACAATTTGTAACAGATCTACTTAGCATAATTCTGCCTAAGGAAAGAAAGGGTTTTTCCCCCACTTCAGAGAGTTAGGAAACGTTTTTGAATGATATTGTAAGCATGTCCTCCTGGACAGTAATTTAATGTCCACAATTTTAGACCTCCCACACAACAAATTGTTCCTTTTCAGCAATGCAATGGAAAAAAAAAACCTTCAGGGTACCAGCTGGCAGCTGATCCTGTGAAATCCTACTTCCAAATAAAGACAGGAAGCTTGGTGCAATTGCTAGCAACCTAAAGCAGCTTTCTTGGGATTGCTGCTAAGCAAATGTAAGACCAGTATTAATTAAATTAAAACAACAACAACAAAAAGTATATCAATGAAGTATAAAGCAGTAATATGCAATGCAGTTTAGTACCTTCAAATCTAATGTACAGATCTGTACCAAAATAAAAGGCAAAATAGGAGAAACAGTGACTCCTAAAGACTCTCTAACTTTTGCTGAGTTTGTTACACTGCAAAACTTAGTAGTGCTACATTGCTATACCTTTCATCTGAGGCTTTTTCATCATATTCATGACTGTCTAGCAGGTTATGGTACAGACCTGTTTGTTATACGTAACACAATATTCTATATATAGATAGATTCTATATAGAATATTGTGTTACGTATAACAAACAAATGAGTTCTTACAGCATAGTGCTCAAATTCTGCTGGGTGGTTGTATTCCTTAACATTTTTGCACCATTGGGCCAACAGCAACACAGTACTGATGATGCTACCAGATACTACCAAAAAGATACTACCAAAACAATCACTAGCATTGTTGGTGCTGCCAGCGGAGCAATGGTTGCTCAGTTGGCAGCACTAGAAGAAATTGTCATTATTAATGTTCATCTTAGTGAGAGATTTTGCTTCCTCTCCCAGAAAGACATGACTGTCCTCAGCTTTGGCTTCCTCAGGTAGATAATAAAATCTTCCTCTTTCCATGATTAAATGTTACAGCAAAATAGATGCAAAGAAAAAAATCCATAAGATACCAACATCCTACCTTTTCAACAGTTGTGGCCCTAAAAGGAGATCACACCTGGACTTCTCATCTTCTATTGACTCCCACTTTTTATTCCACACTCTCAATTGCCATTATCGTGTACTCAATTCTAAAAATACAGCCAGTCTAGAATAATATAAATGAAAGGTGGAAACAAATTAGACCACATTTCAGACAACATGAACTATTTGTGGAACAGAGTGCTTGCAAACTCTTGCAGATCTTCTTGCTGCTCTATTGACACATTTCCATGAAAACTAATATCTCTGAAGAAAAGGAAAAAAACTGAGCATTTGGAAAGGTGAAGGAAATTAGTTCTCTATAGCAGCTAACAACAGCTCTCTTTTTCATGCAGATTTGTTTCAGCTTTAACACTTAGATACTTCAATGAGTGGCTTTATACGGACTCAGAAAGAGATATAGGGATATCACTACTGTTATCCTACTGATGGCAAATTTTCTTACTGTGTTCACATCAACAAGATCCTCAAGCACATTTATGGGTTCTCAGTCTTAGTAAAGTATTAGGTAGGAATATATTAAATGGTATCTCCCTTCCTTTCCTAAACTGAACTGCTTTCTGAAACTTAAAATCTTTTTTATGCAGCTGGTTACAAGAGAATGTGAAATGTCAATTAGAAAAAATGTTCAGCCATTCCACTTGGTTAGGTGTATCTAGGTATCTAATGCCAAATATAGGTATTTCTAGTATTGTAGACTGAAATAACTTGGAATTTACTGTTCTTTTCTTTTGGGTGCAAGCGTTGTTGGATTATTATTACACCATGGACTTACACGACTGAAGCAACGGAACAATTTTGATCTGTGCATCTTTATGGTTTTTATTTAGAATCAGAAGCTTCACATGCTTAACTGTTTAAGTGTTTTTAAGACATATAATAGATTATTGTCAACTTTCTGTTTGAGTTCTAAGCATTGTTGACGTAGCCTGTAAATATTTGTAGTTAGTTTTCAATTGCCTCTTTTCATTTTGAAGGATGACATCTAACAGGCTAATGCATTTCAGAAACATTTACAATTTATTTGGTGACATGAGGTTAAATACAATAAGAATTCCTTCCCTAGTCTACAGCTTCTCTGTATGAGGAGAATATAGTGATGAACATGGAGAGGACTGTTTTGACTACTTTTTTTTTAAATCAGCGTAGAAGATTTTTTTGACGTGGATGAAAACTAACAGTGAAATCTTTAAGAAAATCTTTTCAGTGAGTGTTTTACCATCATAGAAACAGAAGGTTCCAGCCTTTGAATCTTTGTAATTTGCTGTTTATTTTTTATGTTAGCTTAATAATTGAACTAGTCGGCTGCTGAAGCAGCACTTTTTTTTTCCCATGATAACATCACATAAAGCAAAATCTATTGGATTGTGGTTTCATGAAAGAAGAAAAAAGGACTCTGAGGCTGACACTTTGTATGCTGAATGTAATGCCAGACATAAACCTCTGACAGCAGAGAAATAAAAGAAAATGGCAGTATATTGCCAAATAACTATCTTATTTATAAAATAAAAATACTCTAGGGAAAAAGCAAATGACAAAGGCAAGATTTTCATTGCAAGCTTCACTGCTATGTAAAATCAGTTCAACTTAATAGTGTATTAAAACATAATATGAACTTTTTACGCCATCAGAAAATCACATTTTTGATGCTTAAAAGTTACTATTCAGTGTGACACTAGAGGCTTTTATTGTGTGCACTTCAGGTCTGTGCATAAGATACACTTTTTCAAATCTCTAAATTAAAAATGCACTTGATAGTATAGTTTGCTATTCATAGTCCTTTAGAAATACCAATTCTGATTTTGTTTCACAGCAATTTTGTTTTTCTGCAAGATCACTTTGATTTACAATGATAGCACACTCCAAAAAATGATGGCACCAAAGAATGCTACGTGTAAAATTATATGACTCTGTCAAACATAAATCTCAAATATTTTTTTGAAAGCCAGTATTCACCCGTAGCCAATTATACCAGGCTAAGTAAATGGTCTATGATGAAAGAAATGAAAATATTTTTTCAGTAAGTGTAACTAACATTTCTGTAGATTCCATCTTGTGTACTCACCATGACCCTAAATAAAGTCCCTGTGTTGTACGTTATCTGAGATAGGAAGAAGACTGTACCAAAGCCAATCAGTTGACTCACATTTTGGCAGCAGGCCTTTTTTTCTAGCAGTGTGAATCCCAGGATTTTGAAGTTAGAGGACTAGATCCTTGGCAACTATATTTGTAATGAAGCAGAAAATATGACATCTTTGATTTTATGATTATGGTAAGCAGCTGGAGAATGCACACACACAGCAGGAGACCCCTGGGCTGACTCTGCAGCAGGGCACAGGTTGTACCTCTTCAGAAAGGCAGGAGCCAGGGTCCAGGGCTGCAGGGCAAAACCAGCAGCCGTCCCATTGCAGCTTCCTGAGGCAGGCAGCATGTAGCTCCTGGACAGCATCCTCTGTTGCATGCTGAGGTGGGGATCAATCCGTAGTGAGCATGTAGTTCTGGTTCCTATTGACGCATTGAGCATGGTGATAGTTCCCATTTAAATAATCAGAACTTACAGAAACGTTCACTAGTGTGTGAACACACTAAATGCATTAATAGTTAAATGTAGCATTTGTGTGCTTTTACTGTTGGGCTGGCTCAGTGCAAACAGTGGACAACAGCAGGTCCTGCATGTTTTATTTTTCGTATGAGCCTTAGAAAGTCCTCTCTCCTATGGGAAGGGGAATTATGCTGTTCTTTTAGACTTTGTTTTCTTTTTTAATTTCAAGCTCTCCAAGTGCTTGGAAGTAGGCCACTGAGAAAGCAAGGCAAACATGCTTTCTGAGTCTGGGTTTTGCTGTTCCCCACTAGATATATTAAACTCATCTGAGGAAGAATAAGAAGCTATTTTCCCCAATTTTCCATACTGCCTGTGGGAATCTAATTCAATTTCCTCCCAAATTTAGCAATGAAAATAGCAAAGAATAAAGTTGAAGAGGCTTCTATATATCTCTGGATTCTGAAGTACTAAGGTGCCATAGGATTACTGAGCACAGGTTAAACTTCTTTTCCAGCCACAAAGCTACTTACAGATTTAAGCAGCTTAAAAACCTGATCCAACATTAGTCCTTGCTTTGCAAATGAAAGAATAGTATATATACCTATACAAAGTTATTTTTGTTATCACTGAATTTTTTTATTCATTAATATTGCTGTTGCCCCATTCCACAAAGGAATCTTATTTGCAGCGGGAGATTATGAAGTATTAGAAAAAATCAGGGAAAGGGACATGGAAAAAGTCTTTTGACCAGAACCAACTCCTAAAATAAACAAATGAAAGAAAGGATATGCATTTCATTACTCTCACTACAGCAGATACATTTTAGCAGCAGACTACAGGGATTTTATTCATAACTTCCAGGAAAAAAAATGTACTTCTTTTCTGGGGCTTCTATTCTTTTCAGCAATGTGGACTTGATGTATTCATATAGCTAAAAAAAAAAAAAATACAGAATAAAAATCAGAATTGACTTTTCTGCTTCGTATGAGCCAGAACATTTGTTCAGCAGACATATTTGCAGCCAACCACCCAGGCCATTTTCTGATTGCCAACTGTCCTTACTTGTTTCAACCCTTTTAGCTCAGAACTGCCTCAGACGGCTGGTCCCTGCAGGGAGAACTGGTAGCCTAGATTGCAGTAATTATCTGTTACCTCTTTTATGTGTGTTCTCTCTGTCTATTCCTCCATCCTCACAGAAATAAATTGGCCAGCAATCATTGTATTTCTTCACAATAGTCCCCTTTATCCTTGTTTTCATCATCACAAAATCTGCTTCAATAGTAAAGCTGTGAAAACTTCTGTTAAGCTTTGGAAGTTAGGATAAGGGCTGGCATGCTTTATTTTTTATTCTTTGACGTGACATGGAAAAATTCTATGATGTAATTAATAAAAACATTCAATAGATACATTAAATTTCTGAGGCTGAGCCTCTAGGAAAGCATGTTCCTCTTATTACAAGACATTTAAAGAGACTTGTTTTTTTTTTTCCTGTTGCTTACATTGTACACTCAACAGTACAAGAATTTTGGCACTTATCTGTATGGTTTTACATGTTTTGACAAGTTTGTCTCATGAAATGACAAGGAAAATACAAAGTAAAAACAGCCTAAATGTAAATCACACACACACACACACACTCAAAAAATAGCTCAGATACAATGCTGTTTTTATCTCAAGTATTTCATGATACATTTTAAAGATGTTTCAATTTTAACTTCCACTTTCTGCTTTCTTGATCTTCTCTTTCATGGCTGAGGTATCATTTAAAGTGTATTTACAACAGGGAAATTCCATCTTTGTCTACATTATATTAGAAAACTGGATCTCTTGGTGAAGCCACCTCAAGGTTGTTAGTAACCTTGAGAGCAATGGCATAGACAGCGATGTTAACAGCTCTGGTGTCACATCCACCTCAGCCAGGTCCTTTTGGACAGCTGTGACAAGGTGCTGGGAGCAGTTGCCAGCACTGGGGAGACGACTAAGGTAACTTCATTGCTAGCAGTGTTTCCAAATGCCCACTGCAGGCAATGTCTCCCAGCACTGAAATTGTGTAGGGATGGCACTTCATGTTGTGCATGCACTACGTTGCGTGGGCAGCACTATGACAAGCAAATCTTGGGCAAGCTCTCCTGTGCGTGCAGAGCTACAGCACGTGGAAATGAAGGGTCCATGCAGAGGGCTTGCAAGTTTGTTTTAAGATGATTTTATAAACTTCGGCTATGACCTAGAATGATCCAAAAATGTATCTAAGTGAGGAACATATGGCTAGCTGTAAAAAATGTATCAAAGAGCATCTCTTGTCTTTCTTTCTCATGAATGATCCCTTCAACAATACCCTCATGTGACCCCAGTCTGTTGGTTGGCACTCACATGCAAGTGAATCAGCACGCTATTAGCAATTACTTTAGTGATATTTACAGCATTTTAATGTCACTTGTCTATATGTAAATAGAATCTGTGAGGAACGCAGCGCTCAGGGTTCCTTCTCCCACTAAAACAGAACTGTTCCTTGAACACGCCAGAATGCTTCCTACACCTTATATAACCGACAAAAATATCACCTAAATTGCTCTATGACAAAATAATGAGTCTGTCAAAGATGAGTGGTCAGAATAACAAATTTGTTCTCCTACACAATTAGGGTTTATAGCATTGGACAGCCATATCAATCTCCAGCAATTCAGAATTGGATTTGCACATTGGAGGGAAATACACTGTGTGTGCTGTAACCAGGCTGCCAAGCAGGAAATATCCCTGCAGGTTGAACTGAAAGATGTGAAACCCCTGACCAAAGAAACACTGGGAGAGAAGTTTCCAAATGGAGGCAAACGTAGTGCAGACTCAGTGTTCAAATTCACAAGCTCATTAATAAGCAATATCATGCATTCAAAGCCAGGCTGGAGGTGGCTCTGGGCAGCCTGGTCTAGTGGCTTGCGACCCTGCACATAGCAGGGGATTGAAACTAGATGGTCACTGTGGTCCTTTTCAACCCAGGCCATTCTATGATTCTATGATAATTTGTAATGAGCACATTTTGTATCTCACAATAACACTTTGCCCTTTTGTGCTTCTCTGCCCCTAGACAGTTTGCCATTGCAGTGCAAAGGCTGCTACACGCATCCTCTTACATTTGCCACACCTTAACGTGTATTTTCAAAGCTACTCTACTCAAAATAGTTCCCTCAATCATAATTCACCAGCACACATTCAAGCATCTGCTACCCACCCACTAATACCCAGTCATTACATTTCTGGGCATGTGTACATCATACCTTTTGAAGCACTTGACTTTTTTTCTGGATTTCAAGAAACTACATAGGCATAAAATGCTGTCATCTGGCACTTGTTCAGTACGCATAGTATGGATGCAGAGTTTTAGGTTTTCATAACTTATCCATTCCTATACACATAGGCAACTCAAACAGACTCTTCCAACAGAAGCAACTGCAAGAGTTATATGAAATTTTGGGTTTAATATGCTTTGTATTCAAAACTAATTAAGTCTTTCATTACTGCTTAAATTCAAAGCAGTAACAAGTAAGAACTGCCTTTCAAAGGAAGCGTTTAAAAAAATAACAAGTGATACCTAGAATTTTCAGCAGTAATTTATCATCATAGTTGTTACCTTGCCATATATATGGTAATAAAATATTTCCTTGCCTCTGAAGCAAAAAAAGAAAAGTAAACCTCTTTGGAAGAAAAAAAAATAAGAAAAAAAGGAGGAGATAGATGAGGGTCTCTGAACTTGGGTAATGGGTCTTCCACAGCCAGCTGATGTCCTCATCCCTTCCTATGGTCTGGTGGGAGCCCAGTTTTCCTGCCAGATCAGTGGTACTCTTCTGATTCAGTCGCCTGAAATAGCTGAACTCCAGGCTCTGTTTTGTTTTGGACTTAGAACCCAATATATCTCATCATACGGGTGTTTTTCCTCACGGTCTATCTGGATGTTACTTTTACATAAATGATCTCAATAACTTAAAAATTTCTATTTCCCTTACTGCCTATCCCTCAAATAAAAGCAGTTTTTTATTATACTCTAGTCATCTTCCCACCCCTCTATGTATATACACCGCTTTTATCCACCCTGGAAGTCTGTCCCTCAGGCACAAAGGGCATTTCTCTCCTTTTGCACAGCAACTCCCTGTGAATTGTCCATACACACTCTGATGAGGTCCCTGAGACAGATAGCCCATTTCCTAGCACAGCCTTCCCAAAAATAAATAAGTAAATAGATCAGTAAAAACATCTCTCCATGTACAGCACAGAATTTGATATTAGCATGTTATCCCCATAGTACCTTCCAAAAGTCCGCCCTGTTTGCTTTCCACAGTTGCTATTGGTCTTTTTTCAGTTTTAGTGCTGCCTGCACTTGACCTCATTCAGAATTCAGCTGTGAACGTGCTATAGAAATCATGATTAATCTCTGAGGTCTGTGAAGTGACATCAGCAAAAATTAGTGCAAGTGAGTTGAGAATCAGAGCCTGTGTGGATCAGTCCTCTGAATGGCTTTTTTTGTGCTAATGCTCCTTTACTTGTTATGTGTAGTTAGTGATACAATATCTTCGGTTCAATTTCTTCGTATTTCTTTAATCTGCAGGGTTTTTTGCACTTGTATAACACTAATGATCACAAACCCAAACTAACTTTTACACTACCAGTATTCTGAAGTGCTAAGGGTAATGGCTTTTGCCACACATTGCCTGACTTTTGCAGTTTGGAGTTTTTTGAAATATTTATTTTTCTCTCAATGAACTGGCTCTCATTAACTTCACTTTTGACACTCTTAAGAAAATGTATTTTTATACTTTGTCTTTAAATAGTCCTTTAGAAAATCAAAGTGACCACATCTTGCTCCTTACTCTCTTTGAAATTGTATGCAGCTAAGTTTGAATTATTCTGAGGATGTTTTTTTAGGATTCTGTAACACTGTCAGCACTTCTCGTGCTCATCTCTTGATGCTAGATTTTGACTATCTGTTCTCTGCTAACAATGGTTTTCTATCAGTTTCTATCAGTTCTTTATTTTTTCAATGATTAATTTACTTTGTTTTATTTCATCCACTTTAAATCATACTCTTGTAAAGTAATACCTTCATTGTCACTGTTGTGTGGTGTGTTTTGTTTTGTTTTTGTGGTGATGATTTTGTGGTGGGGGGGCTTTTTTTGGTTTTTTTTTGTTTTTTTTTTTGTTTGTTTTTAGTGGGAGAGGGAGTAGACAGTTTGCTTTCCTTTCTCTTATAATTGTATTCCTTGGAATTTTCTTTGAAGGCAGAATGCAGCTTCCTGGGTGATCCAGCTAGGAAAGCTTTCACATATATAAACACATACAAATAAATTAATTTGCAAAGTGCCATTGATTGAATGAATTGTTCTACAAATTTAAGACAGGAAGAGCCATTTAGCAAGTTTAGCAAGGTAAGTGGCTAAGATGACAATACTGTTTGGCTTTTTTATACATATTCTGAATGCCTATAACGAGGGCTGATTTTTTAATTTTTTTTTTTTAATTCTCACTTAAGCTGGTTTTTAAAGTTCAGAGTTCCCACCTGTTTCCACAAGCTTGTCTGAGAAACAAGGAATAGGAAGGCAGCAGAGAGAAGGCAGCCTACAAAGACAATAGGGAATGTGGAACATGAAAGGAAGTCAATAGGCATGAGAATTTGTAGGAACTGTTTGCATATATATACACCCATATATATACACAAACAAAACGTATGCATAAAGAGAGGTGGGACAGGACTGGATAGAAGCAGAGAGAGATGGAGGAAACCAGAGTCTGCTCAAGACTTACAGTTACGCAAGCAAAATTGAAGATGGGTCAGTCCAGCTCTTAGGAACAAAGCAGAATTACAGCATCTGTTATATACAGACTTTTTTTAAAAAGATTTTCTGACACAACCACTGTTTGTTTTCTGGTGCTTCTAGAAGAGTTATGTGCATTGGCATCAATTAGCAGATGCATCTACACTTATTTTCTCCTTACCAGTACACAGTCTTCAGAGCCATGAGAATTACCGCTTTTCTCAGCATCAGCTGGCTTTTTCTTCTGCCTAGATCAGTTTGCTGTTTCTAACACTGATGAGTTCCTACAATAAAGCAGAAATCTCCTGCAAGAAAGCCAATCAGTTCCTGTCTTCAGTGCTACACAGTCTCTCCTCCTTCTTTCTCCCTTGACCCCTTCTTGTCCATGCTATCATTGTATATCTCCCGTTTTCATAGTCCAGTGGGCAGTAAAACAACTCATCACTTTTCTTAATAGCAGTTCTATTTACCAAAACTTGGAGCTCTGCATGACTGGCCGTATCTCATCCACTGACATCCAGACAGGTATCTTTCACTCTGCAGTGTCTAGTCTTTGAAAATTTACCTTACGATTGGTGCAGTCTTTAAGCATCAATATTTCAGAAATGATATAAAAATGAAGTGCACCTTCTTTTGTCTGGCATGTTTGATATATTTTGGTAATTTCAATTTAAACAGTACCAATCCTGCTTTTCTGTAGAGTAAGTGTTGCTTAAATAGCGACAGTTTCATCTGCCTCATTTCTAGCACTGAAAAGGGTGCTACAGCATCTTCTGCATTATAAATTCTTGTGGATTCTCTCCAGCAGCCACTTATGACAACTGCAAGTTTGTTTTACCCTGGGGATATATATGTATGTGGCCAGTTGCTTCAGGTCATATTCCTTCCAAATGGAAGTCAGGTTGACAGCTGTTAATTTGCAGTTGGTCATTCCATGTGTTGTTTTGCTCTAATTATTGGTCAGTGTATGGAACAGGTGACAAATACCCATAGGAGAACCCTTTAAATCTCTAGACATACAATCATTATGAAAACAAACAACCAGAGTCATTAAATACTAGTTTTCTCTCCAGCTCCAAACAGAAACAGATTTTAGGCATTTCCAACGTTTTTTGGAAAGGGATGAATAAAAAGTAAAAATATTTTACTGTTTATGAAATTAGTTTTCCCATTCTATAAGAATCCTAGTTTCAGGCAGAGAGAGGAATTAAAGGAAATACAATTGTTCAGGTAGCAGATGCTGAATCTGATTTTTGTAATGATTTTTTTTTCTCAAAGTTTGTTTAGGTGCTATTTCCTAAATTAAACTCAGGAAACAATATTTCCTGTGACTTTCAGCTACTATAATTATATAAAATTAAAGCAGGGGAAAAAAAAATTGCTTACTGAGCAAGACAGCTCTTGCTGAACAAGAATGGCAAAACATCACTGAACTGAACTTACATTTTTCAAGTAAGTAGGCTGTTGTAGAGGATATTTAATTGAAATCTGCTTTCTCAGATGTCCATGGCCTATTCAAATCTTAATTTGGGACAGACTCTATAGGGACACAAACAACTTATTTTGTCTTTTTGTGTAGCAAGCAACTCTGGAATTTTTGCAAGATTGTAGACCTAGATGTATGAAAATTACAAATAATTTAGTTGATTAGTGGAGTTATGTTAGTGGAAAAGAGAAAAGATTCAGCATCTTGAAACCTCGGTGAAATTAGCGCTGTTTATCTTATTAGATCTGTGTGAGTTGATGATAATTTCACATGCTCTTTGAGCAGTATCTTGTGATACTTTCTAAAACACAGTCATAATACACTGAGAAAGAAGATTGTCATACGGTGTTCTTTACAAAAAAAATATAAGCCAAACCTAAACACAGCTTTAAATAATATCCTACTTCTTTTATTTTTGCTTTTTTAAAATAGGTGTAAGTGCAACCTTCACGCTACTGGCTGTAAAGAAGAAAACAAAAGACTACTGTGTGAATGTGAGCATAACACAACTGGCCCAGACTGTGGAAAATGCAAGAAGAATTACCAGGGCCGACCATGGAGCCCTGGTTCTTATCTGCCTATACCTAAGGGCACTGCTAATATCTGTAAGTAATTTTGCAAAATAAGATTTTTTCATTATTAGAATTCTGCTCATATCACAACTATGAAGGAAGATTAATACTGGGAAAAGTTTGTCCTTTTTTATGACTCAATGCACGTAACTTAACATGGCTAAAAGCACATTAATTGTAAGTATGCATCATGTCATCATCTGTATTCTACATGCTTGTAATTATTTTACATGAGAACTGCATAGAATCATAGAATGGCCTGGGCTGAGAAGGACCTCAAAGATCATCCAGTTTCAACCCCCCTGCCACAGGCAGGGTCACCAACCTCTAGACCAGGCTGCCCACAGCCACATGCAGCCTGACCTTGAATGCATTCAGAGATGGGGCATCCACAGCCTCTTTGGGCAACCTGTTCCAGTGCATCACCACCCTCTGAGTGAAAAACTTCCTCTTAATATCTAACCTAAACCTTCCCTGTCTTGGTTTAAAAACATTCCCTTTTGTCCTATCACTGTCAACCCATGTAAACAATTGTCATGCTTGTATCCATGGACATATTCTTTGATACTGCACAAAAAATATTAAGGAACCAAACAAGAATCACACCCTTCACATGAAAAAGCACATGTAAGGGAGGGAAACCAGTGGGAATGTCTGCAGCAGTGCTCAAAGCTCTCTCAGCTTTCCACTCATACATTTTTATTGCCTCTGGACTCAAAACAACTGCAACAGATTTTGTCAGATTTTGTCATCCATTTAAGAAAATTTTAAAAAGTCTTTCTATTAATAACTATATCTACAGGCTGATAAAGGAATTTTGTATCTGATGTTGACCTGTAATCCAGACTCATGTTCAACCTTGCCGATCTCTAAGAGGAAAAGTGAGAGCAAAAACATTTTTATCTCCGCCCATTTCAAACTAATACGCGTTCAACAGCTTGCATACTCACTATTTCAAGTATACCATTCCAAAACACTTGAATATCATCCAAAGGAAGTTACTTGCAGCTACACTTCCTGGTCCTGGACAGGATTAGGTCAACCAGAACATGGTGCTGAAAGAGGGGTTGCACTGCATCAGTTCTTTTTTTCATGCATGTATGAAATACACGACGATTCAAATTCCTCCTGAGTAACAGACTTACATTCCTTTGAAGAAAGGATTAAAGAAGATGAGAATAAATCACCAAACCTTTTGACAGAACTTATAGCTTCTTTGAAGAAAAAAGTCCAGAGTTTTACTCTGATTAAAAGCAAAACATTTATTTCTAGAATATTAGAATATAACAATTTACTGAAAAGTTATGTAAGAGAAACAAAGCTATGTAATTCGTTGAATGGAAGTTTAAAATCAGGAGAAATGTGCAGTGCTCAGAATGTTATCTAAGACTTCAAAGCAGCAGCTGTGAGGAATCAAGACACAAAAATGAGTATCACAGGAAGCAGGACCTTATCAAGTTAAATGTGAGAGTAATAGCCCAAGTAACAAACCGTGAAGTGTGGGGGTATGAAATTATGATAAAATTCCTACTGAGCAGAAAAAAGGAACCTTCAAAAATCAAGTGAAAAACATTCTGTAAGAGAATTCACTTTTTCCAAGTTATAGAAAGGGAGCATTGCTCTCAGAATTAGTACTTTAAAGTATTGTTTAGAGAAAAACGGTGAGATTTACCAGCTTGATTTTATTTATGTATGTATTTATGTATACATACATGTGTATGTATTTATGTATATATACACGTGCATAGGCACATATACATACCATATGTATATAGAAACATACATATATATATACACATGCATATATCATTACCCCAGTAATCATCTGCACTGGGGACAAAATACATCTGAAAGTAAAAATGGGGATCTTTCCACATGCAGTTTGTTATGTTACTGATATCATTTAAAATGAATTGAACATATATCAACAGAAACAGTGGAACTAGCACTTAGTGAAAGGTTGCTGATGCTTAAGACAACTTTAAACACTGGAGTTCCATCAGACATACTATTCCATCAAAATCAAAATCATTCTGTTGCAAATAAAAGGAAGAATTTTCTATTTATTATTATTATTGGTAGCAGTACTAAAGCATTGTGAAAATGTAACCTTATTTGGGCTGACCAATGTTTCATCATACCTCAAATCCTGACTTCAGCAGTGCTCACCAGAAGCAGTTTATAGAAAACTGAAAGATGTAGGTGAATGTAGAAGGATTTTGTGTTGGCCTTTCCAGTCCTGAGCAATAAAGAGGCTTTCTGCACTGGAGTCTCCTACAGTGGTTCTAGATTCAGGAGAGAGAGAGACAGCTGTCATAAATTCCTTCTCAGTGGCTTCTTACAGCAACACACTTTGCATTTTAAAGACACAATGAGTGAAAATAATTTCCTTTTGTTTGCTTTTTGTGTTTTTATTTAAGTCTTTACCCCCTTAGGAAGAAATGGAATAATGCAACCATATTTATTTGTTATCCCATTTATTATTTTATAGACTTGGCATGTCCACTTCTCCAGTCTGTTTCCCAAATATTTTTCCCAAATATCTATTTCCCTAATCTATTTAATCTTGTCATATATAAAAGCGATGCCACATCCATTTACATGTGCCATTTCTGCTCTCTTCTGGCTCTGTGGTGACATTTTTTTGATTTGGTGAGCTAAAACTACACATCATATTCCAGACGTGAGCGTAACATGGATCTTTTGCAGTGGCATAAAAACGCGTCTGCTTTGTATTTTATTATTACATGGATCAGCCCTTAAGTCCTTTTTAAGAAGAACTGGTGTCACACTGACAACATTTCTTCTGGCATCAAGGCTGACATAAGTGACAGGTTATATGTTACAGTTATTCGTTCAGAAATGTCATATTTGAGTTCCTTTAAAACACTTTTCCAGTGAATACAACCATATGGCAATTCTTATTGCTTGATATTACTTTTATCTTCTAAAACAACTTCTGGTGATGGCAGACTTTTATAAATTCCTCAGTTTGTGAGAATCTCTCTAACCTTTGTTGTGAGCATCAGTGCAAACAATTAATTTAGCATTTACTATTTAGTATTTAGCAGTGCCTATTTACCCAATCATCTCTTTGTGAAGCCTTCTGCTTATGGTGTGTTTATTTAAAAAGAAAAAAAAATATGCATTAAATTTAAGTCTGTAGCAAGTTGATTCTCCAAGTACTGTCATTTATATTTAGCTTGACAGATTTTTATGCTTTTTGCCTATCTTTCTCTATTAACCTAACTTACACTTGTGAAGAGAATCTTTCTAAAGACTTCTTTATTTTGCCATTTGGGTAGGTTTGTTATGTTTTTAGTGAAGTTCACTTTTAGAATTTACTTTCTTTTGATTGGTTGTATGTAATTATTCTTAGTCTCTCAGATTTTTACGTGTTTCTCTGTTGTCTGCATTATATTTGTTTAGATGTTCTTTTTGGTTTCCTTTCAACTAGATTCCTCATTTTTATCTGCTCTCTCTGAAAGTTTCTGCAGTGGATTTTTTTCTCCTTTTTTCTCTCAGCAAGTATGTTGGCTTTCATTCTAGAAGCGGTTCCATGATAACTGCTTCTTGAATCAGGTCCTATGCACTACTAAGAACTAAATAAGCTTCTCTTCTTGTGGGTTTTCTGATTACTTGCTACAAGCACCAATCATTCATGGTATGTAAAAGCTTCATTTCATTGTCACTTCCTGATTTAATCCAGCATCAGTTGTAGCATTTGAATTTGTTGCATTATTCTGTAGCCTTTCTGTAGGGCCAGTGTAATTTCATTTACACTGTTGAGTTTGTGTCACCATCTCCATCAGGTGATCAGTAAACGTAGCTCTAGTGCCATACTCTTCTTAGTTAACCATACATTCTGTGAACATTTTGGGGAACATATTGGTAGAATTAACTTACTTATCTGGCGTGGCTCTAAACGCTCCTTGATATGGTAATTATATTCCCCAGGGATACAATAATTGGTCCTTCATTACAGCAGTCTCCTTTGATTCTTTTCTTCCTTCCAATTTTCAGATTCTACCTTCTTCATCTAAGACAAAATATTTTTCATTTAGAATGGATTTGAAGCATTTTTGTTTTGTTTGAGTGCTTAAATAAGATGCAGTTAAAATATAATTCTATAAATGTTTTTTTTTTTTTTTTTTTTTTTTTTTCCACAAAATAAAGATTTCTCCAGACATTCTATTATATTAGGGAATTTGCTTAGATTCAACAAGAAGGCTAAGGACTGTTTCAAAATCTTTCCAAACAGGAATTGATATAGTTTCCACTGTCCTGATTCTGCCATTTTGGTAGCCAATGAGGCTCGCTCATACCTATTCAAGCTACAGCTCATGAAACACAAGAGCATTCTAGGCTATATTCCACTCATAATCTAAACCTTGATATAAAGCTGATATTTGTATCCTTCTCATTTTTATTGAACATTTTTTTTTATTTTTTTTTTTTAGGAAAATGCAAAGCATTTTTGCCTGCTTTTGTGAAAAACATCAAATTCTTCACTGTATACGGATACTACTGCATAGCATTTATTTTATATTTTCACTCTATCTTATTGACTATTTTGTGATTACATTTATTCCCTTGTGCTGCCACATTCTACAAATAGTTTGTACTGCAATATGTTTCGGCACTCAAAGTGAACTTATTGAATTTCTCAGTACTTGGTATTACAAGATAGCTTTTCTCTCAGCAGTCATACGTGTCTGACAGCACCAGCCCTTTTCTTCCTTCTGTTGTTTAGATCATCTCTGGCACTTATGTTCTTTGCTCTATCAAACAGAGCTGTCCGAGACTGTGCTGGGCTCCCATCCATCAAAGCCTGCTCGCTTTTTTGTCAGTCCTCCACAGCCAATAACCTGTACCAGAAATGCTTGACACTCAGCTAAAAAATGCCTCCCAGCTGCTACCTAACTTTGCTAATGCATAGTTCGACATGAAACAAAGCATTGGCCAGGACACAAGGAACACTGGTGGATTTTTCAGTGGTGGATTTTTTCAGTGAGAAGTTAGGCAGATAGTCTCAATCAGTTAACAGAATTTCTTCTGCAGCAGGTTCCCCTCTGACAGAACAGCCTCTGTCTCAGCAGCACAGCCCTAATCCTCCCTGAGCAGGAAAAGACTTATGAGGCATCACTGCAGCACAGCTGCCACACAAACAGTTCTGGCAAAAAGTAATGGTACTTAAACTATTGCACTGATTACCCTCATCTGTGTTATATTTTTCCCCATGAATATTTGATGACACAAAGCCATCTTGAAGGACCAGCATAAGTGAAATTGGCGAGGAGGTTGTATGATGGCAGGCTTGTTATTGAGGAATCTATGTAGCAGAAATCCCTATGCCTGAAAAGATCGTGCAGTCACCTATCTTTTCAAGGCAGGTTCACATTGTAGATAAAGTCTCATTTTCTAAGGGTCCTGTTCTCTGAAGCAACAGGCATTTGCTTTCCATTGCCTACTTTCATGAATTAAGTAAAGGATGTTGTCCTACATGATCTCAGTGCAGAGGAATGGGGCATGCTTAAGGAGTAAAACATTGCTTCTTGACAATTCTGATAATCTTTTCAATCTTTACAGAGTGAGGAACTGCAAAGCTAACAGTAGCAGGAGTTCTAAGGCTCTCACAACAAAACACATGCAAAACTTCCTAAGAATTATGTCTTTCACAGTGTGTGGTCCTTTGCCTAAACACTATTTGACAGAACACAAAAAGTTTACTTCTGTGATCATAATAATCACTCCCTTTGATGAAGGGATTACAAGATGCTAGGTTCCTCCAGCTTCTCAGAACTTTAAATTACTATAGAATTCAGAACTTCTAAAACTGATACTGATTATCTGATATTGTGATCATGCCTCAGTGGAGAATTTAGAAAGGGAAAAAATCTCTGTGAGGAGTGCTGTCGTGCTGCATCACGTATGTCCCAGGAAAACAGATCAGACATGGCAGGCCTGCTCTGACTCTTTGCTATGGGATTCAACTCAATATTTTGCACCTCTTTAAGAATCAAAGTATGTTCTGTAGAATACAATTATAAGGAAATATCTTTTGTCGGAAAAGCTCTCACAGAACTTTCATCAGCAATTAAGGAGTCCAAAATTGTATTGCGTTATCTATTCTTGTATCTTCTCATACCTTCATAACAGGCAGCCTAAATTCTCAGTCTCTAGGCTGCATTCACCTCACCTGGATAATTCTGGGTGACTGGCTCACTGAATACGTGAGCCACAAGCAAGATGCAGTGCTCTGATAGCAGCAGTTGCCCATCCCTGACTCCCCATCATATGGCAGGTGCACATCCAGCCTTGTGATGGCAAAGGCAGAGAAACCCATGAGAAAGACAGTAGCCAAGATTGAGTTGCCAGAATAATTCCTCCACCCCAAATGCTCTCTGAGCCCAGGAGAACACGCAGCCTGACTGCATTACCTGCTCTGCTGGCAAGAAGCATGCAAACACATTGATGGTCAGGGCAGCTGCAGCATATGGCCTGCTCTGAGACGGCAAACTGCAGCATTGCCCTTCTCACTGAAAGCTTGATGTCATTCCTTTGTGTTATGCATTCCATACTGACACAATCTGCACAAGAAATCTAAAACCTGCCTCTTTGCAAGCATCCAATTTGTGGAGTTTTTTTCTCTGTTCACAATAGTCAGCTACACAGTATCTAGCTGCTAAAACAACCCATTTCCTGATAATGGGAAACAAGAAGATTACAAGGCAGATGCAGAAGACCATATGCAGGGAAAGCACTAGATTTTTTCTCTCATGTAACGTGTGCATATTTAGAAGTACTTCAGTGAATATGCAGTATATCAAACCATCACCCTCAAGTCAAGTCAAAAATAGTAAATAGGATCAGAGACTTCTGCAGTGTTCACCATTTTGGGGTCAGGAGCTACCCTGACTCTTTTCTCAGTACAAGACTCCCCATTACAATGCATAAGCATCCCAGTGAATTCCAAGTGGAAGAACTTAGACAGAACATTGCTTTGGTTTAACAACTCATTATTTGTAAATGCAGTCACTTGATTTCATTAATTTAGCAGAAGAGAGTTGTGCTTGGTTGATCTGTCTTGCCACAAGGCTGATGGGCACCCACCATGCCAGGGGACAGCATCCCGCCCAGCTCCCAGCAGCTTCCTCCCCACCATGCTGCAAGCCCCCACATGGCATGCATGCACACCTCAGGGCTGGTGATGGGAGAACCTGCTGCACTTCACGCAGCTCTGCTGTGCCAGAACTGGCCTTGATATGCAAAGCCTGATCTTCCCAGAGCACCGCTACTAAGAACATATTTCCCATTATATGTGCACTTTAGTTTTTAAGGAGTGTTAATAGATCCTGTCTCACGGCCCTACGCAATCACCTCTTTTCTAGACAAACCCAGAAGTGCCATTCTCACTCTCTTTAGCAGAAAGGGCATAAAGTAGAACACTATCAACACAGTCACCACACATAGGGTAACTGGTATTACAAAAATCACACAAATATAGAAACTATGGAAAGAGCGAAAAAGCTTTTCAAACAGAACCTGGAGACAACTTTGCAAGTTTAATTCAGAGCCCTTCAAGGCAAGCAAGTTTTTTATTCTCATTATTCTCTGCCCAGGAAGCATTTATCACTATGAATTTGTGAAATAGAATAAAAAGAGGAGATCAGACTTGCAGGAAAGCCTCTCCCTTTCCTACAATCTGTTAAGGACAGAAAGGAAAGGATATTTGTGTGTGTGTGTAGGAGAGAAAAGAGGTTTGAGGTGGGGGAGTATGCTGAAGGAAATACAAATACAGTTTCACAGTGGAAGTGTGAGTGTGAGAACACAGGATCTGTACTTTATCTAATACCCTTGCAGTTTCCATCAGTATATAAAGGAAAATGAATTCTGCTAATTTAAAACATCTATAATGACTTGCAAGAAAAGGAAACAAACTTCTATTGAAACTTTGGGTAAAAAATGTTGGAAAATTGATTGCCTTTTTGACTATTAAGGCAAGGCGATTACATTAGAAGTTCTCTTACATTAACCTATCCTAATTTAAAAGTACATAGTGAACTAAGTTCTTTTTGTAACTTTTAGAACAAAAAATATGTTCTATTATGACCGTATTCTTATTTAACTTTTAATACTTAACTACGTGATTTAAGTATATACATACACATATGTGTTAATCTCAGCAAAAATGAAGTTTGGAAATGATGTCTGAATGAGAGTTTCATTCAGCAGGGGCTCCTCAAGTGCAGGGCCTGGCCCTCTGCAGGTCCCAGTTCCCACATATGATTTGAAAGTAGGGCAGCCTTTCTGGCACATGCCCCAGCATTGCCATATCTGCTTAAGGTCATCATTCTGTACTCCAAATTACTTCAGTTTTCTCCTTGCCAGGCTAGAATTTAGTAATGATCCCTATTGTCTCTACCACCATACTTACATTGAACGTCATTTATCATGCAAACATTCCTTCACTCCAGCTTGCTTCATTGGAGAATAGTCCATACGATCTCTGAGTAAGACAGAACTCTTCAAGATGGATTTTGAAAGTAGTATAGCAGATGTTTAATGGAGAAAAAGATTTCTGCAGTAAAGCACATGCTACTGAAGTCAATAAAACTTACAGAAAGAAAACTGTATTTAACTGAAAGAATGCAAATATTCAGAATTTAATTACTGATCTGCAGTTTAACACCAGCGATAGTACTATTATCAATACCATTTAATATAAAGAAAATGGCATTTCAGAAAAGATTGTGTCCACAGTTTTGGACATGAAAAAAAAAAAAAGCACCATTCAGGGCAGACATGACCACAAGCTGCATGTCGGAACTGCATCAGGCAACTGGGGATCCCACATTGCTAATGTAGCAGCTTTACTCCTCAGCAGCCCCACCTCTTCTGGTAAATCTCACCTGCCTCTGGAATGGTTTCCCTGCATTAGTTCAGCTCAGAAACTGAAATGAAAGCAGGAAAAGAAATCAATGAGAGGCTTAGTCAATATGGCAAGCCTAATGCATTAGATTGTTTTGCTCAATTAAATTTCTTTTCCTTAACTTAATTTAGGTAACCATCAGGTAAAGGATGAAAAAAATAGCTATGTACAGTTAATGCAACAGAAGCTATCAACTGATTTAAGCAGCTGGCCAAAGCAGTTAGCAATGCATCTATCCTTTGGTTCATTTTTTCTCTAGATCTACATAATACATGCATGAGTTATATTTTTATATAAAGCACTAAACCTAATGGCTGGTTAGTTCAAATACAAAACTGTTCTGAACAAATTCATGAAGTTCTGAGATCTGGTATGGGTCCCAGAAATACCCATCTGTCAATACATTTCAGTGGTCCCCACAGTCTCATACTGAAAAATCTAAAGACTCTGCATTTAGAAAGGGCTGGATAAATGCTAGCAATTGCTTGGAACTATTTATTGATACAATATTCTGAAAATGAGGAATTTTTTTTTTTCAGAATCTTAGATGTAATAGTGCTGTCAACTGCAGTAAACAGCTAACATCTTTTTATTGTTTTCTTTCTCTACAGGTATACCCAGTATTTCCAGTATTGGTAGTAAGTAAAAAGACACAGTATTGTTTTGCATTTTCATTCAGCTTCTTGGATCTAGTTTCCCAACATCCCTCTCTGTTGTAGATGATGTTTATCTGAAATGTGCTCTACAGTGAAGGGGTTATGTACTGGCTTACATTAACATGTAACTGTATTATATGGTCAGAGAGAATGTCACTCCTAACAACGTATCTGCCTTCAAGCACAGATTTTCGGATGCATTCTTATTGGCAGATGAAAGATGAGCGCTGTAAAAATGAGCATTGTGCAGAGAATTAAAACTTCCACAGAAAATATTTCTTGAGTATATTTTGTAAAAATGTTTACTAGTAACAGGGAAGTATAGGACAATTAATTTTCATGTGTTTATGTATAAATTCAAAGAGAGAACAGAAGATTTTTAAAAACACTTCATTTTTGTGCAGTAGCTTAGTAAATGTAGTATATCTGTTCAAATCTTTAGATTACCACCAGTGGCCTTTGAACTGGGCTTTTCTGCACAGAACAGATAGAACTGTGTTCCTTGTAAAAATAATCCTGCTTTTCTGTATGCATATAAAGCTTCAAAATATTACACCAAAACTATGATAAAATCATAAGGTTGTAATGTTAAGAACGAGCATATCAAGGAAGTAGCAGGTTAATCATGTCAGACCACTTAAACAAAGGAAGAACATAGAACTGAGCTCTGTGTCTCAGCTGAGTTCCACAGCAGACAAGTGCACACAGTCAGGGCATGTCAGCTGCTTACAAATAGAGTGCAGGGCTAGAAATCTATCATGCTGTGACTGACTGAAAGAATATTTCCCACAGCCTCAGCTTTGCAGAAACCTTAGACGCAACTTCTATGAGATGCAGGACTATTAAAATGAGAAAATATCATCGTAGTAAAATACAATTTGCCATACCTGATATCCAGCTGAAAAGCTTCTAATAATTTGGATAAAACTGCCTCACTTCTTTTGATGCATAGTCAGGTCTGCCAATTTATAAATCAGCTCAGTTTACGGAAGCTCATGAATAGCACTGATTTGTTAAACTCTAGGCAGCAAGCTAAATATCATCGAAACTAGCCTCCTCGTAAATAAGAACAGTGCTAACAGCTGAATACCATGGCATCTGTTTGGTAGCTTTAAATATTGAAGCAGCATCAATGACAATAACCTGAAACTGAGAGCCTTCGATTTGAATAATGTAATTTTCCTGCTTCAATATCTCCTTTGACACTTTCATGACTGAAAATGGATAGTGATACGCTATTTTAAAACCATGTTTTTATACATATATTTTATAACAAAAAAAAAGAACTACATGGAAGAGAAGAGTAAGTCTATATTGGTGTTACCAGAAATATCCTGCCATTAATAACAGACGTGGGATGAATGGGAAAATAGGTCTTTGGAGTATGGTTGTGCTGTATTTTCTTATTGCTGTGTTGCATGGACTAAATACTTGTGTTTTCACTTCACGCTCCATACAGCCTTTGTCACCACATCTACCATTTCTGAGCATCAGCAGATGTTGGCCTTTGAAAACTTAACAGGGAAACTCAAATACCTTTTAAGTAATGGTGACCTGAAAGGATGCAATATTGACCTCTTTGTGTTTTAAACTGGGTTGATTAGTACTGTTTATCTATTAAAAATGGAGAAAAATCTGTTTAACGTTCCATAGGAAATTGAAAAATTAGTGCAAGTTTATGCTTTATCTTAAATGTGCTATAAACATCTTGGACTAATATGTGGTAGAATTCAACAAATTTCTTTATTTACCTGGAAAGGCTGAAGCACGAACATCTCTTCGCGAGCATAAGTAAATACTGATATTCTGCTTGCTTTTTTTCATGCTTTTCTTCTTAAATAGCTCAGGGGAAAAACAGCTCTACTTGCACAATCTTCTGAACATCTTTACTATAGGATAGAAACAACAGAATTATCAGTTAAACAAGGATAGAACCCATAAATATATTCTTGTCTCTAAGAGAATTTAACAGAATTACAATTAATACATAAAACCAAAGAAGATTCAATAGTTGTGGCTGCTTTAATGGATACTGCATTACTTCTTTTGTCTATGCTATGCTTGTGTTCAAATCAGCAGAGTTTCTCCCTAACTAGGGACAGGAGTTTATTCTCAGGAGATACCATTTGGGTTTTATTTTGCCTGACAGCAAACATTACTACGGGGATATTGCATTTTGTGTTCTTCAAGCTTTTTCAAGTACATAAGAAGGGGACAGGAGGAAGGGAACGAATGTAAACCAAACTGCCAGCAAACAAATCAGGTGCCACTGCAATCAGTGTTCTCTGAAGACCCAAATGAAAGTATCCTCAAAGAAAACTACGATATATTTTACTGTGTGCACATACACACATTATTCTCTATTCCTTTTATATTTCAATCATATTGTATTAAAGCAGATTATCATTAGATTGAGTACAAAGAAAGAATGGTCATTAAGTAAACATCCTTTCTGATCATCTAGAAAATAAATAAATAAATACGAGCTTTCCTATTAAGGTCATTTGTACTTGCTGCTGTCTATCAGTTGAATAATAGGTTTCCAGTCACTTCCAGCATTCTAGATTCCAGTGCTGTCCCTTTCAGCATTTTTCAGCCATATCTGCAAGGATATTTGGTGAGAGCATTAGCAATTAATGAGTCCCAAAACCATTTCATAGTTGTAAAATTTATGATTAGCAATGCTTACACAATACTTGAACATTCTGAAAACTGCATTACTTTACTTGCTAAAATAATCATTGTCTAATTTTACATAGACCAATGCATCAAAATATTTGTTATTGTGACCACATACAAAAATTACTAGTTCGTACATGTATGCCTTCAGAAACCTGAATCTTCTAACCTATAGCTTCTATCTTTATTCCTGTGAAGCATAACACCACTAATTATGCTAAACAGTTTGTTATAAAGGGTATAATTAGATACAGGATAAGATAGACATGATGTGCAAATAGCTCTGTGTGGGTGATTATCACCTTAAAGCCTGCTGGTGGCAGATGAGTCAGAGTTTAGAGACAGACCGTGCACCCAAGTGCAAGGTGGAATCAAGATATTCAAATGGCATTCTCTGCTTTGTTCCCTATATTTTTATTCTTCTTTACAGCCAATTTCAAATTAAGAGAGCTTTTTTTGGAATGATAATGAATATAAAACAAAATAAAATAAACCTTGAACGGGCATTCTTATTTTATTGGTTTCTTAACCTTGAAAGATATGGTGGATATCTTTCTGCATTTAAAATAGTGTTAGGATGAGTGTAACTTTATTTGTTTAAAATATTTATTGTGATATTTTGAAGTGAGAAATATAAATATTATAAAATTGTGAGAGCAAATACTAGAAATCTTATTTTTTTAAAATCACACTGGAAGTATTTAGAACCTGATTTCATCCCCTTGCACCAAATCAAGAACTTCTCTCACTAAACTTGCACTGGGATCAAAGTTATTACAGTGCCAAGCTCTGGACTAGATTATGTACATAACATCCACATATGTCAGTAGGATTTAAATATGCATAACTAGGTTGTAACTGTAATTAATTGAGAACAAGTTCTACAGAGAGAACTGAATAGTTAAGAAACCATGAACCTACAAAATCTTTTATATAGTTTCCAGATTGTAATGTGTTGGATATATTAGCAAAATATTCCTATTTCAATTCAGTTTTAATGAAATCTGACTTTTTACTAAATAACACTGTAAATCAGACACATAGTCTAAGGCAATCACTTTATCTGAATAAGCAGTTACAGGAAGACAGTATTTGTTTTCTCACTGTTACTCTAATAACTCTAATAACTCTAAGAGCCCAGAATTTTTCACTTCAAGTTTAACAATTAGGCTTTCTATGATATGAAAACTTCACAAAGCTGAAAAAAAAAAAAAAAAAAAAAAAAGAGAGACCAGTATCCTTTGTGGTATAGTGCTTTCATTTGAATACTAGATCTGAAAGTAAATTGAACATTCTAAGTCAAAGAAATTTTGAGTTTATTTACCTGGTAGAATTCATGAGAACACCACTGTTCTCCTATGTAACTAGGGTTTCAGTCCTGAAGTTCACTAACTAAGGTCCCTTTGCTGACTCCAGTGCTGAACAGAATCCCACTCTTTCTGGAGTGATTTGTAGAGTACTCCTCAAGAACGCACTGATAAACAGCTGGGCTGGAATTTCGGAGAGTTTTTGTTTTAGTTTGCTTGATTTGCCAGATCCACCAATTTTAGCAGGTAAGAAGAGCCATTCTCTCCAACTTAGTAGACATGGCCAGTGGCAGTTCAGTGTTGTTTCTCATTCTTCATCCCAAAGTATCTTCATCACCTAGGATTAATTACAATCAGTAGTACATCAGTCTTTTCAGAACTTTCTTTTTTTAATTTGCTGTAATATAGAGAAGACTATTCAGTTCCCTATTAATTTTCGTATAGCTGTTAACGAACCATCGCATGGTAGGATGCTACAGGGACACTATGTAAAGCAACATTTTGATACGAGTTATGGTACCTGTGGAAAAAATGTTGCATTTGCAACGCGCAAATTTAGATGCAGCTACTCAGAAAAGTTTCTGGACAAAAGACAAGATCTAGGAAGATATTTAAAAATACAACATCTTTAAAGCTTGAGGAGACAAGGCAGTTCTCATTTTTTTTCCCTTTTTTTATTTTATTTTTTTAATATATTTTGTTCCCAGACATGAAATTAATTTACTTCTTGGAATATAAAGAAGAATGAGTCTTGAAATCAGCATTTTGATTTTTTAAAATAGGTCTTGATTTACTGTTCTTCATCAGCTGTGAACAACAGTACAATAGTCTCAGTCCACCTGTGAATTCCAGCACCACTGTAAGATAAAAGAAGAACAAATCAAAATAAAAAATATTTTGCAAATATTGTAAATACTTACAATTGAAGAATAGTCCTTCCAACTTCATTAGTGTGAGAATAACTATCTTTCACCTTAGTTAAAAGCAGCAGATTTTTTTCTGAGATCAGCTCCAAAATTTTCCAGAACTGAATCACTAGATTTTTAAAACCTCTAAAAAGATCACTTGCTTTTACTCTGAAACAACAACTGGACGCATAAAGAACTAATTGCATTTAAATTCTTCCAACAGTTGTAAAAGATGTTGTAGCTGAGGATCTGCCATAAAAACAACCACATCTTCACATTTATGCAGAATTCTCCTTTCTTCAAAGGAACAGGTATGAAACTTCCTACATTGGTCCAAAAAGATTGCCTAAAATTGGCCCAGAATTTTTTTTTAAGACTTAAGAAATCAGTGCATGATTTTTTTTGTAAAAAACCTTTCTTTTGGCATTCCTTCCCATTTCAGGAGATTGATTTTCAGTATTAATAAACTGCCAAAAGACAAATTTTTCATGAGGTATGTTATCACTGCTTCAAACAGACCTAGAAACAGTGTAATAATTATCACACGATCTTTGCAAGATGAGACCATATATCATCTGATACAAACATTCAATTATTCCAGCAGTTACAAAATCTCCATTGCCACTGATCTGATACAATCATTATTTCTAATTATTCTCAATCTTTTTTTGTTTAATATTAAACCTAAAACCACTGTCATACATCTACCACTGTGCTCAGCAGATGCCTATTTTCTGGATGAAGACATCTTTACTCTCAGCTACTCATTGTTTAAAATAGGCAGTGGCAAAGCCAGTTTTCAACACCTTCTGCTGGAATCACTAAACTTGATTTTTAAAAAAATACTTTTATGTGTTTTAAGCCAAAGTTTTAAGAGACTAAACTTAAACATAACTAGTCTCCCTCACCAGCATTCTTTATAATGTGAATAAATAATGACAGTAGGAAACACAAATTCTCTTTGTCTAGCATTAGAGTGAGCACTGTTTAAGGCTTATTGATTTACCATGAGTAATTTTTAGCAAATGTAATGTTTGTGGACAAGTCAGCGTAAACATTTTAGGAGATGAAAGTATACAGAGTGCAAATGCCCAGGCAGCAATGTAGTCTTCATATGCCCCATCACCTGCCCTTGGTCAGCACCCCTAGTGAAGGATAGTCCCTCTCAGTGGAAGTACATTCCAGTTTTACTGCCAGCTCAGTACTTGTTTGTTTCTCACTTCAACCAAAGAGCTGATTATTTTCTGCCAACAAAATGACAAGTTTTTTCATGTGCAGCTGTCTGGCTGGAATTAGGCTGAAATGACCTGTTTCATTTCTGTTTTTTCCCTAATTCAAAGCCATGATGTGGCATGAGGTGCAGATTGCATTTCTAGGGAATACTTGAAATGTATTTTCTTCATTTAATATCTTTATATTCAAAACATTGAGGGGAAGCTAGAAGGGAGTGGCCAGAGGAAATGATCATATATCTAGTAAATCTGCAATCATCACCTTTTCCTTTCTCCACAAATTTTTTTTTTTTTTTCAAGAGTTGGCTTTCAAATAATAGGAAATAAAATCACAGAAATTTCCAGTGCAAATTTAAAATGTCATGTCTTGATTTTCTGCTCATTCATATATCTCATCTACCTTTACTATTTAAGGTGCCTACAGTACCTTTACTTTTAAACAATGCACTAACAATATACTTTTTGAAGCCCTTTTTCACATTTCTGTAGCTTTGTTTACCTAGAACACCTACCATGAAACATTTAACAACAGAGTAGTATCCTAGATTTATCTAGTATTTCTTCTAGAATACCTAGGCCAACATTAATTATTCAGGAAAACAAGGGCTACAGAATAGAGCATGCAAACAAGATGTTCTGGAATAGTATAGTTTATTTAGTAAACTTGTCTACGTAAAAAAAATGTTTTGTGGAGATCACTTAGGATCACTTGTTTTCACAAGTTTGCAATAAAAGAATTACTAGCTTCTAAATGAATGTTATTGTTGTCTGTTCAAAGGATGACTCATCTGCTCCAACATACTTGTGGGAATGACAGTCAATATTCTCTGACTTGGAAGTCTCACATATGTTTTTAGATAAAGCATTTAATGTCATATTCAAGGAGGGAAGGAGGGAGCTAGAGCTAGAAAGATAAGTAAAAAGACCTTTATCAGGAAATATGTAATCTTGGTGATAATACGTTCCATGAGTATGGATATAAGAAAAAAAACCTTCTCTTTAGCAAAGACATATATATATGTATGTATGTATATATATATATACACACAGACACACACATAAGAATTGCGAATAAAAGAAGCATTAAGTCTCCTGGAGCATTAATGTTACCAAGCAGCCCAGAGCTACTAAAGACAGCAGATGATTTCAACTTGATACGACCCTGAACAACAACCTTTTGAAGTTGAACTTGCTATGTGCACAGCTCAGAACAAATGACCTTGGGAAGGCTCTTCTAAGGTGGTTACAATTAGCACTAATAACTAGTAATAATAACCAATAATAACTCTTAATTGTTAATCCTTAGGCACAGTACATAGTTCATCTATTTTATATGCCCATTAAGAAACATAGCTCAATATAGTCTAATTTAAAGGGTCAGGGAAGTTTTCATTATTTTAGAAAGTCACAGTCTCCATTTCAAGTCAGTTTGTGAAAAGAATCATGAATCTATAGAATTTATAGGATTACTTAGAAACACTTAACACTGATTTTCTGACACAGAAGTAATGATTTTATTTGGACAAGACAAGAGATTCCTTGGGGAAATCATTATCAGAATAAGAGTTGATATGATTTCATATATAGGACCTACAGTTCGTTAAGTAGCAGGTATTTCAGAGGGTTAGTCCTTAAGGCATTACAAAGCATTGATATTGTTACTTTTATTTCTGGTACTACCTAAGTCATTTTAGAAAATGTAATCAATAAAGATTGCTTTTCCTTTCTAGCTCCTGATTTTCATACATATTCTCTAATGTCCAGTCCATTCAAACATTTAAGCCAAGCCTAAGCTTGAAACTTAACCAAAATTTAACCAGTGAATTAACTGTCCAAATAATTTATTTGTATGTATTTCAAACTTCTTTACCATAACAAGTCAATGAATGTTTCAGGAGATGGAATGTGGTCGCAGGTGCATAAAATTATAGTCTAATAGTGTGCTAGGGTTACCATGCCACCTCAGTATGGCTTTTAGATAGCTTTTGTTGTGCACTAACTACTGTGCTTGCACTTCCTGTGTGTATGAATTGGTGGATATGATTAGCAGAGGCAGGTTGTTTTCAATCAAGACTTAAGACTACCAAATCAGCTCAGTTTTCTTTATGTGCATTATCTTGACTAAGAAGGAAAAAAAAAAAACACAAAAAAGCAAGAATATGATGTAATCATATATTTGCATCAAATATTAACCGATTCCATTTCAAAACACTACCTAATAGTAAATAACACAGTGGAAGCCTTTCCTTAAATTCTTCTCTTCAAAGGAAAGCTTTTGGGATATGCATTCACACCCAGCCATTTTCCCTTCAACTTTGACAAATTGATCAGAAGATGCAGTAGAAAAAAAATTACATCCTCCTACTAGACCAGGTGGTTGAAGCCCCAGTCTTTTTCTCTTCACCTCTAAATCTTCCACTAAGGCTGATATACCACTAAAACATACTATCATCAAAACATACTATCTTCAAAAAGACCTACCAGCCTAGATCCTTGATTCCAAAGAGATGTGACAACTGCAATCTACATACAACACAACTGAACTCCTTGTATGCAGAAATAAATTCCCCCCTCCCTGTTAATATCACTGCTGTGTAGGCTGATGACATCATTAAGGAAAATTCTATTCAGGCTCAGAAAAGAAACAGCTGCAGAACACACAGAAGATAAAAACATTGTCCAAATCTGATGTCCAAAGCTAGGCAGATGGGAGCTGTCAATGATCAAAGAGAACAGAAATAAAACAAAACAAAAAAAGAAACAGAATATTAAAGACCATGTCTCACATCAGGGTCCAAACTAAATTTTTCTGCCCCTCCACCACTAGCTCACCTCCTTACTTGCTCTCAGCTCCAGCAGCCAGCACCATTAAGTATAATCATTCCACCCTACCTGTAGCAGTGAGCAGAGAACTTTCGAGTAGTTGCTCGTAGTAACTAGATAAGAAGTAGTGATGTAAGTGCTTGCGTATGATAAGAGGGGCATAGACGAAGGTGTACAAGGCTATATAAACTGTTGTCACGAGTTAATAAACGCCATTTTACCACCCACCACATTGGTGTGCACCGAGGTAGATGGACAGACCGAGATGTCCCTAACGATTGCGAACACCTTGATGAACCGGCTTCACCTACCTCAACACCAAAACACGTTAACTAAAGGAAAAGAAGCTCTAAAGAGACATATCTTATGCCTTTGATGAGAGACAAAATGCCTCTATATGTAGGTAATGTGGCTTTAGGACCTTCAAGATACTTAGACATTTTGTATTTTCACAAAAACATAATCTAGCTGTGATATGAAATAAACACAACACAAAAAAGTGAGAGCGAAGAAGAGGTCCACACTACTGGAAAATATATGTCTTCTGTTAACCGAAATGTATTTCACTCAAAAGGCCCTAAAACAGGATGCAATGGTAAGATATGTGTCTTTGGTAAGAAATCTATATTTGTCTGATATTGTCATTTTATCTCTACAGAGCAGATTAAAAGAATATGCTTTTATTTTGTTCCGTGTGTTAGAACCACATACTTTGGACTTGAATATTTTCTCACAATGAAAAATGATATTTTGAACCATTGAAGATAAATTGTTATGCACAGCATTTTATGTCTATTTGGTGTTTTGGGAGTCATCAATTGCTTGTTTTCTTGTTCAGTGTGGAATCATGTACTGTTCAAGTGCAACCTAGAATAGTTCAGTAATGGATGTTTGTAATCTATGTCTTTGTCCACATGCTTGCCTGTTTAGAACAATATCACAGATGCAAATAACAAAACCTGATTTTTCCTGATGCATGCAGATCCTCCAAAGTTTGATAGGATATGGCCGAATATTTCTTCTCTTGAGGTTTCTAAACCAAATCAAGGTAGGATGCTGTAAAATTCCTAGTGGTGTAAAATTTCCCAAATTTCTTTCAAAGAGTCCCAACATGGCAGCAAAAATAGTAACAGTGGTAATGCAACTTTTTTTTTTTTTTTTTTTTTTTTTTTTTTTTAGTGCTAAGTAATGATATTCTGTGAGAAAATATCTACAGAGTTCAGCCATAAAAGAAATCTTACGTGAATTGGGCATCTTTCAAAGATAAGATCACGCACATCACTACGTAAAGTCTGGAAATGTAGACACAGTTATAAGTACTGATACACGTTAAGTTGTATGGAAGTCTTTAGATAATATAATATGACTTGTATAAACAGCACAGTCTGTATTATGAATAAGTTCTCAGATTTTTTGAGTGAGAAGGATTGCAATTCCCTTCTTTAAACACACTTATTAATATTTTGTTTCCACTTTCTTCTCCCAAGTGAGCTGGGAATTCTCAGCTTGTACGCCATTCAGCCTGCAAGCATGATCTCTGCAGAATAGACTGTTCTCAGCAATTCAAGTTCCACACAAAGAATTACTCACAGACTTTGGCATGATGATTAGCACTGAAAGTGACAGAATGACTTTTTGAGATGAATAATAAAGTAAAAGCAATATTCTTTGTTATTTGAAGTTCTATTCAGCTGTGCTACACATTTCATAAAGATCATTCATTGTAAAAATATAATGGTCCTTCTTTTTTCTCCTTATTTACTGCCCCGATTACAATTCACTCCCAAGGAAACCCTGCAGAAATTTGGTCAGCAGCGTGCTCTGATAATTCAGAGGATGTCTTTTCTGGCCTTTAGCATATATAGATGGAGAAAGAACTAAATTTAAAGGTGATATAGAAAATAGCTACTAAACTAAACAAACAAACAAAAAAAAAGGATTCTGTTGGGAAAGTATCTTAGAATGGCTGCAGCTCTATCCATTGATCACAGTGACCAGATGGAGATGCACACATACATGTATAAAATTTAACGTGCTACATGTGCAAGCTTCTACATTCTCTACACAAAACATAGAAAATCACAGTTGGTCTGTGCTCTCTATAAGGTTTATCAATGTACTTTAGTTTGTATTATTCACATATATTTTGAGCTAAATATCCCTGATGATATGGCAGTATTCTAATAATTTAATTTAGCCCACAATATATTTTCCAAATTATTGCATGCATTCTTTAAACAAACAAAAAAATACAGGTTGGTGTCTACTCCTCTGCTGTGTCCAAGGATTAGCCTACCTTATTCACAACATATTTCATAGCTTAATTATTTTATACTACTTGTAATCTAAGACCTAACTTCACGGCACAATACATCTCAAGCAGCACAAGATTACTCATTATTTCTTCCCCAGTAAATAAGAGCCAGCCTTAGTAGAATTATTTTTGATATTTTGTTACGGAACACAAAACACAAAAACTTAAAAGCATTTCTATTTAGATTATATGCTTGCTTATGCATTATATATTTACTGTAAATTAAATACTTGTTAATTACAGTGTATAATGAGAATGATTACAACAATCTTATTATATCTAATATTATTTTATCATGTTTTCTTTCTTTATGCTAATAGGCCAGAGTATATTTGCAAGTAAATTTCATTTACTTGTAGTAAGTGTACAGTAGAGCACACTGATTGCCTTATAGCCATTGATCATGTACTAGTAGAAGTTGCCCTACAACATCTAACACAAAATTGCCAATGTGCATATGTGAATTAATTTCCCTTTATTTTGGATAATACAGCTCAAATGACTCAATAGTTGATAGTCTATAATACACTTTCAGTAAGTTTCATGGTTTCCTTACAAAAGAGTAGCCATTGTTAAAGTCAATTTAACATGGTAAAGAAACAAAATAAAGAAGTTTATTTTAATCTTTTGATTTATTTCTTTTAATCTTTTGATTTATTTCCTTATATGATATCTTTTCTAATTTACTGTTCATTTTATCACCTATCCAGTTGCTCCCAAATTATCTATGACAACTGTTTCTTCTGTTCAAGTTGCAAACCACAAGAGAGGTAGGAATTCTTGGATTCATACAGTGATTTCATAGTGCTATGTGTTGTGAAAACATTGCACTGTATGAATCTGGAATATCTGTGAAGTGAACCCATCAGCTTTACTGGTGAGGCATCTTCATTGACAGCAGAAACATTAAGTCACATAAACGTAAGGCATACACAGAAAAAATAATTATGCTTTTTACACAGTCACTGCTGACATATAAGTGATGCGGCGCTTGTTTTTGAACTAATTAAATATTAGAATATGACCATTCAGATTGTTACCTAGAAATGAAATGTTTGTTTGAGATTTCCTCACCCATCTTCATAAATTGTAAAAAAAGGAAAGAAAAAGATTAGTTGAGGGGAAACAATACATAAAAAAGTCAATTGTCCATATCATCAAGAAGTATCTGTAAGTGCCATGGAGTTGAATATGTAGTTATGTCTTTTAATGCATTGTAAGTGTGTCTTACATCTTCATTTTATTGTAACAATGTGCAAATTGAAAGTATAGGCATTACATTTTGTACTGATGTTTCTGTGTTTTATCAAAATAATGGCATTATGTGGACATAATGAAGGATGCCAGTATTATCTCAGTGGCATACAGGCAACCTACTTGATTTGCATATTTATCAATCTGTCTGAGCTCAGATATTTTCATTAGGTTTCCTCATCAGTTTATCTATAAACAGTACATATGAACATGTTTTGTCTTTCTATAGCTATTTGTGAATATCTCCTTATTTACGAAACACACATCACTAAGGACTAGAGATATCAACAAACATTAGAACTTAGTTTGACCCATTTGGTAAGATCATGATACCTATTTGTTTTGAAGCAGGTCATTTCTAAGGTCACAAGAAAATCTCCTTTGTTTGTCTTTTGTTAGAGTACAGAGGAGGAAACCAGAGTTACCGGACAATGAAAAAGAAAAAAAAAGAATTCAATGATTTCTGAATGTACTTTTCTTGAAATACTTTCTGTGATTTTAATTAGAAAATGACACTGATTGCTGTCTCGTGCATTATCAGTTTCAGTTTTAAAACTGTTCTTCCCTTCCCTGTGTGTCTACCACTGTTTCATGTGATGACGTTTCATGTTTTACTGGTCCCAGCTGAAGCTTGAGCTGGACCCAGTCCTGACTGATAGCACAACAGTACATCATCTCGAAGATGTAAATGTGTAGCATTATAACAGAGGGAAGGCAACAGAGTATTCAATTTATAGGAAGACATATTCAACATTTACATGAGTATCTTCAGTATTTAATTTTATGCTTTATGCAGTAGGATCAGGGTTGTCACAACAGAATCACTGCATTGAAAATCATCTTTAAAGGCTCATGCAGTCAGTTCTTCTGTGAGTTGGAAAGGAATTTGACAATTCCTGAATCATCCAAATATAATTATCAAATCTAACATGGCTCTCTATTCTCCCTTTTTTCTTTACACTGAACACACCTAACTAGCTTTAGCTCTCCTTTGAGGTTTCACTTTCCAATTCATTACTCCTTACTGTTACTCAGCTTTGAACTGCCTCTAGTTTATCCGTGCCTTTTCTGACATACAGTGTTAGGAATTGAAAGCAGCATTTTGCTGTAAGCTCGTGGCATTTCAATCTTGTTAAACCATTTTCAGCCTGATTTTAGTACTTTTCATCCACCTCTTTCTGCAATTGCGGGCCTTTGCCAACACATGAAAATTATTGGGCTGCTAACCAGTGACGTATGCTTAAAAACCTTAAGTTGTGCTTTCTGGTCTTTGTGCACTGGTAGGGGTGAATCACATGATAAGCTATAAGGGCCATACAGCATTGACAGGCATTAGGTAACCAGATGCCATGATGCTGAACACAATTCTACTTGTTATGGCAGAATAATTTTTTATAACATGCAAACTCGTTACAGTTTTTTGGTTTTTTGGTTTTTGGTTTGTTGTTTTGTTTTGTTTTTTTTTTTTTAACATATATATAAACGTGTAAAAATGTATAAATGGTTCACTGACCAGGCCAGAAACAACAGGAAAAATAACTTCATTTGAATGCATTAGCAAAATGGAAGAAGAGCAAAAAATTGGTTACCATCTGGCATTTAAGAGTGTTAAGACCAACTGTACATACAAGAATCATAGAATCACCTGTTTTGAAAGGGACTCACAAGAATCAGAGTTCAGCTATCAGAGTCCTGACTATAAATAGGGCAACCTAAGACTTAAACCATTTATCTTAGAAAGCTGTCAAAATATTTCCTGAACACCAATAAGTTTGGGTCCACTTCTCAGGGGATACTTGTTCCACTGCCTAACCCATTCTGAAAAGTGAAAAACTTTTTACTAATATCCAATCTGAACTTCCCCTGGTGATGTTTGAACCATTCCATTCTATCACAGGTCATCAGAGAGAAGAAATCAGCACCTCTCTCTCCACTCTCCCACGAGGAAGTTGTAGACAGCAATAAGATCAAGAATTGGTCTAATTACTTACTCTAAAAATTGACAAACTGCATCAGAACTTGAGTGGGCCTTCAGAGCCTGTTTAAGAGTACATCTGTACTTCAAACTGAGCCTTTCAAAATTATCAGTTTCTTCTTTAGTCAAGATCGTAACTTGGAGAAAGCTTTGCTATCGCAATGAATTATTTTATGTGCAGCAATTTTTTGTGTGTGTTTTTGTAATAGCCAATTATGTGCTGTAATAATATTACTGAAGATCATGTCAATTTCAGAGTGGAAATAGTGCAGTTATTCATTCACAAAACGTTCTCTCTACTATTTTAAAAACAAAAGATGAGGTAGCATAGTCCGATTTACTGTCACTTACTTATAGCCTGCATATTTTTGTAACATAACAATGCAACATTATTTTGCTGCCTGTTACTGTTTCCTCTGAATTCACCTGCAGCCTGATTTATGTGCAGCCACAAGACTGACAAACAGATCAGCGCAGTATCTTGTCACCAGAACAAGTTGTGCAATGGGGGCAGAAGACAAGTGCTGTGTCAAAGCAGAAATTACAGAATTGCTTCTTCATCTGAGATTCAAAATGGTCAGATCGCTTATCTCCAAACAATCTTTCTTATTTTGGAAATTCAACACACTAAAACTTAGCGTTGTAACAATTTTGACTATGGTCCTGTTTGATAGCACTAGCTTCCACTTTTAGGCCTGCTGCCTCTACCCCTCAAGGGCAGTTTTCAGTGAGGTAAGACAGATAAAGTAGGGGAGAAATGCAGCTGAACAGCTGCCTGAGATGCTGAATCTCACTGGCTAGTTACAAAAGAGAAACATTAACACTTTTCCTCCCCACTCCATTATCAAAGAATCATAGAATCATAGAATATGACAGACTATGTCTACTGGTAGCGTATTGAATCTAGTACACCAAGTCTTTTACTGTACAGCAGTTACAGGGATCAAAATTATCAGGCTAACATGAACTGTGATCATTACTTCACCAGCATTATACCAAAGAAAACAGGAATGTGCATATGTTAACTGAATATACATATGTAAATTGAAATAACATTTCCTGGCAGCAGAAAGGCAGTTCTAAAGATGGATATATATGTTATACTAAGTGCTGTAGGTAAAAGAAAATATACAGTCTATTTACAGGCTGCTAGATCAAACGAATGGCAAAAGAAGTATATACATATTGCTTGCATAACATACTCATAAACATGGACTGGTATAGCAATTACTTAACAAACATATAAACAGGTGCACACATTGTTTCAGACACACTACACCAACAACTCGTGGGCTCATTATGTGCCCAGCACAATCAACAGTGCACCTTACAAAAGTCACAGAGACCTGGCCCCTGCCACATATGTCAAAAACTGACATTTTACACCCTCTGCTACAACTGTCTAATTATAGGTTAACTTCAAGCCCTCAAAGTACCCCCCCCATCACCGCATCCAGTGTTCCATTATTGCGAAGAAACATACCATAATCTCTTTTACTAATTCAATAAACTACACCTCTAAAGCATCGGTGGTGTTGCTACAAATTGGAAGGGTGGTTGAGAACCTCAGTGCCCTAATGGCTAGCTACTATTTTCTAGATTACAGCTGAAGTGTCTCAATGGCCGGTTAATATGCCTTTGGTCTTGTGCCAGAGCTGTCCGTTAGCACGGATACTCACTTATGATGATAGAAGACCATCTTCTTCTTGTATTTGTAGCCTGGCAATATCCCAGCTTCAATTTCCTAGAGTAAACAAGCCAAATTATTGTACTCTTCACTTTTTAAATAGGCTCTCTACTTCTCTGATCATCCTAATAACCTGCATTTATTCTGAGTTCAGACTCAGAGCTGAACAATCAGACATACACAAGCTTTCTACACACATCGCAGCTGTGCCTTGTATAGTGATATTGATACCTAATTTCTGTTTTTTTGAATAAAAACACACATTTCTTGTGATTAAATACTGAAGCAGTAACATTTTATACGTAGCATAGGTTTGCTGTTTTTGTTTTTGTGTTTTTTTTTTTTCAAAAGAGGCTGTCATGCCAGCTGCAATTCAGATGGCTGCAATAAGCATGCTTTCTATTCAGTACACATTTCAGAGTTTACAAGCTCTTTTCTGGCCCAATTGTTTCTCATGTCTGAACTAAAACTGGGTTAATACTTACCTTAGAAATGTGCCAGAAATTGCTCTTAAATAATACTTCTCTTCCTTCCTTTTTTTTTTTTTTTTTTTTTTTTCCCCCGTTTCACTTCTTTTAGGAGGTTCTCACCAAAATTGTCAAACTCGAGATTTATTTGGTCTTGAAGTAAGACAGTTCCTTCCCATGGTGCCAACCAGTTACAGTACCCTGAGATGAATTCAGTACTAGTTTGAACAAGAAGTTTGACAATTTTGTCCCCTGTATGCAATATTTTTAATATGAGAAAGATTTTCCTGTGTCTTGATTTATATTCATCTCAAATACGCAAAAAAGACATGCATTTCTATCAGCAGAAACTGAGCCTCCAATACTCCTGAAAGGTTTACAACTGCAAATGCTTCAGTTCCATCAGGTTTGCCAATAGCAACCAGCCTTTGATGTCATGCTATGGTCAGTCACGCTAATCTGCCTGAAGCAAACCTCACTTTCATTGCAGATAAACATCTGCTGTTGTCCATGTTACATTGATTAACATGTATGTGCCATTCATTCATTCTTCTTCTCATAGTTCATTTTTACTGAGCATGTAATGTGCTATTACTCTGCTGCTGTATACATTTTGTATACATTTCTGTTCTTCCTTGAAAGACTGTGAATGCTTCGGGCACTCCAACCGGTGCAGTTACATCGAGCTGCTCAATACGGTCATTTGCGTGAGCTGTAAGCACAACACTAGAGGTCAGCACTGTGAGTTATGCAGGCTGGGCTACTTCAGAAATGCTTCTGCAGAGCTGGACGATGAAAATGTGTGCATAGGTCAGTCCCGGGGTAACTGTGGCTTTTCTTCTCTGCCTTTTCAGCTACTGGCAGCTGCTAGGGACTGCTGCTGCTTAATTGCTAGTTGAGCCAGAATGAGCTTTTTCAATGGATAAGAACATCTGTGAAGACTTTCCGTTCTGTTGCTTTAGTTGTCACTGTAGCCCCAAGGAAGTATTTTGGATCTGTACATGATGATGAAATCCCTTGGCAAAGGGCCCTGGGAAGACTCTCCCAGAAAGCCCCAAGAAGCTGACTGTGTTGGCCTGCAGCAGGGAGCTGTACATGTGTGAAAATGGAAGCTTTGGGTCATAAATCCCTGTTCCCAGTCTAACTTTCAAAATTATTAGTTAGACTAATTAGAAATTATTCATGAACACTTGCAGAAGACCTACGGAAGTTGTCAGGTACATGAATAGAAGATGGGAGTTGGCGTGTGTTAACCCCTTTTCATAGAAGATCACAGAATGGCCGGGGTTGAAAAGGAACTCAAAGATCATCTAGTTTCAACCACCCTACCGTGGGCAGTGTTGCCAACCACCAGACCAGGCTGCCCAGAGCCACATCCAGCCTGGCTTTGAATGCCTCCAAGGATGGGGCATCCAAAACCTCTCTGGGCAACCTGTTCCAGTGCGTCACCACCCCCTGAAAGAAAAACTTCCTCCTAATATCTAACCTAAATCTTCCCAGTCTTAGTTTAAAATCATTCCCCCTTGTCCTATCACTATCTATCCATATAAACAGTTGCTCCCCCTCTTGTTTATACACTCCCTTAATGTTTTCGAAGGACACAGTGAGGTCCCCCTAGAGCCTTCTCTTCTCCATCTTTTATTAATTTAAATTTTAAAAGAACATGTAGCTCCAGATTCTATTCACAGGCACAGGGCTGCTAACTCCTCTCTCTTTTGAGAAGAAACTGTAATTACGCCTGTGTGATTAGGATTTGTCAGACCAGTTTGACATAATGTCAATTTAAGTATAAGAAACCAAGATGAAAGCAGGGCTCTAAACCTAATATCTGATGTAACTATCCAAAATGCAGAAATAAAGCAAATGCCAGAATAAAATAAGAAATTGTGTAGTACAAAATGTCACACAAGAAGAATATGTGTTGTTCTCTTATCACCTCAAGTCAGTGCATAGAAAATGATAGGACAGTAGGTGAAGATCAAGGACAGTCAATAAAAGGTTCGCTATTGGCTTCATACAATATCCAGTAGTGAACACATCTCCACAAAAGGCAACACTCACTTCAGTGTTCTTAAACTCAGTGTTTCTGAATTTCCATTGTGATTAGTTTTTCTTTCCATTTTCAAGAAGGAAAAGAAAAAGAAAGAGAGAAAAAAGAAAGATTTTCATACCAAATTGGCTACAGGCGAATAAGTTAAATTTTAATATTCTTTATAATCCATTCCTGAGATTCAATCCTGACATTTCTTAAGGTTGCTATTATTTGTTTCAGTCTACAGCTTGTCAGATTTACATTTTATTTTGTGATAAACACCTGGATTCATCCACGCACTGCATTTCACATGTCCTTCTTTTAACTTTGCTTGGCAACACATTCAGAAAATGCATGATCTCCTCTGACATTAATTAGTTTGAGCTAATATAAACTTCAGTAGGCAAGTCATGATTTCTTATATGACTGTGCTGAGGATGTTAACCCAATCAAATGTTATCAGTAAAAAGCACTGTCCTTCATATTTGTTTGATGTAAATGAGAGACAGCATTGATATGACATCAGGCCTATATAATTTCAGCTATCTAAATAGGACTAATAAGCATGATACTCTGTTTGGGATTTTTCATCAGCTCATGCAGTAAATTGTTTTCCCTTGTACACTTGAAATGCTAAGTTAGCATCTGTAGCTATATCCGTAAGACCAGGAAGTTAATAAACCAGGGGTAAAAAATAAGTGGATTTGTAATTAATTAATTTGCAAGTAATATATTTTGAATGTCTTAGTACAATGCATTTCAGAGTGGCCCAGACATTAAGGAAGTGAAATAAAATAAACTTTCATTTATCAAGAGTCTTAAAAAAAAAAAAAAAAAAAAAAAAAGCAGAATTAGGTCCATTTAGGTCCTACCTTAAAGCAAGCAAAATTCTCATGGGCTCCCGTGTGAGATGACTACAGGATCAACACAGTTTTGCTACATATTATGTAATTTCTTTAAAAAACAATATTCTTATTGGTCTAGGGCAGCTTTGAGAATCATAGTGATCATACTGCATACAAAATCCTTGTTTCTCAGCTGATTCACCAGCTTAGCGCTTTCATACTATTGCTGGCATGAAACCAGTGGAATGCAAAGGATACCAAAGAACTTTTTAGAGGAGGAAAGTTAAAAAAAAAAAAAAAAAAAGGGGGGGGAGGGAGAGAGAAAACAGAAGTTCTTTCCTGTTGCGGGGCTGCTAAGATTTAATCCTGCAAAGTATGGGGCATATTTTCATTGCAGAGAAAAAATGGATTCACCATCCTGCTGCATCAAACACATGGAGTCTTGCTCTATTGGAAACGCTCATTTCTCCTCTGAGAGCACTGTTTTGAATTTTAAGTATGATTAGAACATTACATTAACAGTAACATTTTAATAATCAGAATTTCAGAGAGTACAAATCTTCTTCTCATAAAAAGTCTAATTTTTCCAGTTTAACTCTTTTCTCTTCAACTACATATGTAGAAAGTTCAACATATTTAGATAGGTTATTGGCAGCTAGCAGGGGTTTGGCTCTGATTTATCAAAACTACTTATATAGTTTTGATATATATATATATGGTAAGTACATGGATAACGTGAATCTTAGTCAATGCTATCTAAATGATGAAAGTGTTTCATTTTCAAAACCAGAAGCATTAAAAAGCATTTAAATATCAAGAGGGGTTTTTTGTTGTTGTTGTTTGTTTGGGTTTTTTTTCTTTTTTTAGTATAAAGCGAATGCAACATAGTATACAGTGGGCTTAAATCTTATTTCATTGTGCTCTAAATTTTTTAGAAGTAAAATAAATGTTATTTTCTAAAATGAAATATCAAATGTTTGTCAGTTGAATTCCAAATCACCTTCAGTAGACAACCCAATTTCTAAATAAGTCATGCTATTTTAATATGAAAAATAATTCACTGGGCATGCTTGTAGTGCAATTTAGCAGAATTGGAAGAACTTTATTTTTCACAAGCTCTTGATCAAGTCCTAATAACTCTGTTTCAGTGAATACACACGCTGGTAAGCATGAAAAGTATTGAAACCTCCAAGTGGACCCAGAGTAATACATCATTTCCTTTGCTTTTCATAAGATAAATACTGAAATAGTGATTATTGTCTCACCTATAAGATCCAACCATGTGATCACCTGGTCTTAAGTCCCTGCTAATATCTGTGAAAACTTAATAAATTCCAGTGATAAATGCTGTAAGGGTTGCTCTGTAGCCACTGTCAACCCAGAATGATAGCAGCAAACCTGTAAGATTCAGCTCATTTTCACTATCTTTTTTTAAAAAAAACTATTGGCAGAATTGCATTAATATCTCAGTGAAAATATGACTGCTACTGTTATCTTCCCATCCTTTATAGTCACCAAATTGAGGTCAGGAGGAAAATACCTACCCAGCTGGATTAGCAGAAGCTAGTTTTTTTCCTTTCCTGGAGCCTGGTGTATGTTCTTGCTAAGATGATCTGGAAATGTTACTTAATGACCTATTGCTGCGAGGTCATAATGATACCCACTGTCTTTCTTTGGCACACTGGAATTTGATTTTTTTAATATCTTAGGTATTTGGCAGGTGATGGGAAGTGTTGTACACCCTGTCATATGGTGTTGGACAATGAGCTTGGGTGTTCTGTTGACCTTTCTAGGTTAGACACTTGTGTCAACTGCATATTGGAAAAGACACAGGCTAGATTGAGTTACTAAAGGTTCCCAGGTCTATTCACTGATTTGATCTAGCACTTTTACAAAAATTGCTCGACTTAAAGTTTTCTTTTTGGTAGAAAACAATATGGACCTAGTACTTCTAACATTTTCATGTGATAATTCAGTAGAAAAGCTTTTGCTGACTCAGTGTCAGGTTCTGTGGCCAGTTTAAAACTATGTATCTATAGCGTTCAATAGCATAGGCCACACATTTCTTTCAAAAATACTTCTTTTTAATTGCTGTCGGTATGATTTGTCCAACTAAGTTATTTTTAATGTGTAAGAACTGGGTCCTCTGTTTCTAATGTAATTCCAAGCCTTTTGTCCTTCAAGATTTTCTATAAACACCTTAAACAATTGTGACTTCCTGCATTCAATGTGTAACTCCATTTTATGTCTATTTACATAAACATTTTGTACATCTGATTAACATCAGAACTGCCAGCTTTTCAAGTGGCACCCGTCACAGTATAATCATGCTGTCTTGCACAATATTTTTGGTATTACAGCATTTAGCTTCATTAATGAATGTTGCTAGCTAATTGACTATATTATTATTGTGGATATCCAACTGCCAAAGGTAACTTCTCTTCCTCAGCATGCCAAATGTTCAAAGTGTCATCTGTAATTTATGGCTATTAGACACTGATACAACAGATGACAAATGTCTTTCTGGCAATGTTGTTGATTGTTTTGGTTTTTTTCTGACACAGATTTTCCATTGTATTTTTTAATATTTTCCTTCCCAGTTCAACAACGTTTTGTTATTTTCAATTTCACTGAATTTTAACCTAATACTGGGGAAAAATTCCAGAGGTAGTCAAAGCAGCAGTGATTCACAGGCACACAAAGCCAGATTCCCAGCAGGTCGCTCAGATTCAAGAATCAATTTGTATTTCTTTTGCCTTCAACAGCAGCAGAGATCTGCCAAAATCCAAGTGTGTCTGCAGTCTTGGGTGAGGGAGGAGTTACTCTGGGTCTACATGGGTCTACATAAAAATTAAGATACGACCACTTGAAGGAAAAATTGGAGAATGAGAATGCCAAAAAATGAGCACTGCTAGCTAACATCTTCTTCGCTTAGCTAGCTGAAAGCTGAATTCTAATATTCTAATCACAATAAAGAAAAGAGCTGTGGTTGAAGAAGATATATTCCCCTACAGTAACTGTTGTGGGAGGAAATAGGTTGCCCTAGTCCTACTTTAATTAGGTCAGTACACGTGTGGAAAATATACAGCAGAGAAAGAGCCTCATTGCATCTTCCATCTGCCCACTGGGAGATGAGAGAAATGAAAACAGCAACATAAAGCAAGTTCTGATAAGTTTTGCATTACATTCCTTCTCACCTCTGCTTATCATTGTGGAAAATGTAGAAGGTTTATTAATGTCACTGATAAATACAGTCTCATCAATTTAATGACGAGTATCCACAAAAATTACTATACTACTCCAAACAATAAAGGAAGACTATCTTGGAAATAACTAAAGTGCATTTATATAGCCGTCTAAAGCCATTCAGCATTTCTAAAACCATCGAGTAATATATAGATAAGCCCATTTTAATGATGTGAAACATTCTGCCCTAATGGCACATTGATATGTAAAGCTTTCCTAACGTTTGTTAAATTGTCAAAAACATTCCTACCAGTCTGTTACAATCACCCTCAAAGAACAGGAATCTTTTGCCTTCACATCTTTCTGCTTACCTTTTTCTCTTCATATCATAAAATGCCTCTTCCTGAAATGACATTTGCAAACAAATATATGGACTATAGTAATTATAGTCACTACTCCTGATGTTCATAGACAGTCTTCCTTTACCTGTAACACTGGAAATGCAGCCTTTATGGTATTAAATGAATTATCACTTTATGTAGACCTGAATCCAGTGTGTGTGTGTTGTCTTGTTTCTGCAGACTGTTATTGTAACCCTTTTGGTTCAGTCCATGATCGCTGTAATGACAGAGGATTTTGTGAGTGTAAGGAGGGAGCATCAGGGCCTAAATGTGATAAATGTCTGCCGGGATATATCTGGCACAGCTTGGGCTGTCAACGTAAGTAACTCAGAGTTGCCCCTCTTCTGCAACTTTGCTGCCTCTGCGTCTGTGTGCTATCATGTGCAGCTATTTAAGAGCAGAAAATGAGCAAAACCTCTGCAGGCTGCCAGAATGCCATACTGCCTGAGTCTTTCTGGAGTCTCCCAGATGAGGACAATAGATTGGCTGTGCCATCCATTAATTTTAGTACACTTTCAGTGTCCTTGCTCTTGCTAATTCTTGCAAGAGTTCCCACTGAAATATATAAATGTGTGTCTTGCTATTTGTGAAAAACGTTTTGTGTACTAACATATCAGCATATTAAATCCAACTTTTAAACTCTTCCTAAAAGACAAAAGGTAATTTCTCTGCATGTTCTTTTTTTTTTTTTTTTTTTTTTTTTGTACTAAATTTCAATCTCTTCGATTAACTTAACCATACTTTCACACCTTAGAACTAAGCCTTTGAGCAATACAACTGCAAAATGCTGGCTTATTATATGTTATAACTAGTGAAAACTACACAAAATTTAAAGATAATTTTAAAATAGAATTGAAAAAAAAAGTCCTTAAAAATAATAGCTGAAATTTGGTGTAAACATTGTTAGCAGCAGATGTTGTTTCAGCAGTTAGTTGGATATTTAGATACTTTTCTCATTAACAGGTCTTGTAAACATATGAGTGGAAATATCCAATCAGTACACACTGGATTAGGCTTTCATTGTCAGTTTCTTTTGTTTTGTTATAACTGTTTTGATCACTTATTTCCAGAAACTCTAGAGACTTCTCATGATTTTTTTTTTCACCTTTTCACAAGAAAATCAATATGATTCTTTGCAGTATAATTTGAATAAAGCATAGCAAACACTTGTGTTCACTCCGTGGGTTTAAATAAGATATTAAGTAGCTAAGGTAATGAATGGAGCTGAAGGTCTGTGTACTGTGTTGTACAGTGACATAATTAATATGGCAATAGATATAATAGGCTGTCAAACCAATTGCTTATTAACCACACTGTTTCCTATTCTTATGGTTTGGACATTATAACCCCAATAATGTTCTTCTAATGAGTATTTTTTGAGCCCAACATATAATTAGCCTGATTTTAGCTGAGTCAGACTATTTGTAAAAGTTTTAGACAGTTTCTGGAAATGCAAGCTAGTGCTTTTCTGTTTGCTGACAGAACCAATTAAGTGTCCCTCTCTGCATTGTAATTTTCTGAACAAATCTTCATCTGATTGTGTTACTGTCAGATAACTCCCAAGTTTCATCAACTTATCTGATCGAGTTCAGAAGAAAACCTAGATGCAGTTGTTAATTTTGTGGAACAGACACAAAATTTAAATCTTGTTTCAAGTCTTTTCATGGAGGAACAGAATTCCAATTCATTTAGTTTTGCAGTGTGGCAATTTTAGCTTGGTTTTCTTCCCACTGAAATCTAAACAACTTACTGGAAAACAAGTCGGTACCAATATACAGAAAAAATAATAACTCATTCTTCTGCCTTAACAGAGCACAAAAGAATTATTGTCTGGACTTGTAGCGTATGATCATATGGGTTTACCTTGAACTTGCACTGCACAGAAATATAAATACGCTAAGATGGATACACACACAGTGCACCAATATGTGCTTGTTTACTTTTTGTCATATGTAGCCTATTGGTACTATTACAAAAATCTATTTTTATGGAGCTTTGTTGCTAAACTTTGTTGACCTAGAACAATCAGAAGCTTTACACACAAAGTTAAATCTATATCGTAGCGAGTTTAATTATTCTAATGATGGTGGTAGTAAATGAAATGGCTTAGTATCAAGCCATATGAACCTATTTGGGAAAAACAGTGCTGAAAATCCTGTTGTGTTCTAAGGCTCAGAATACATCATTTGATAAATTACTGTTCAGAGTCTCCCTTGTACAACACATGGGTGAAAGACACAGAAGCTATTATCCTCAGAAGTATTCGTTTAGGTACTGCACTCCTACTGATTTCATCTAAAACCTTTGAGGATCTAGGTAGAGCTCTCATCACTTGCTTCTCTGTGCATACAGAGGTCAGATGCAATTTAAGACTTTGCCTCCCAGATAAAAAGCACCGTGATAACAACTGTTATCTTACTGAATTCAGGGTTTATGCTACACAGACACAGCAGTCAGTCAGGGTCTGGTTAGAACAGGAAGGTTTGCTGCCCTCATTAAAAAAAGAGGCAGAGGTGTAGCTGTGCCTCCATGCCCACCTCTGGACACATCCATGCTTCAGGCAGAGTGTGGGGGAAGCAGCCAGGGCTCAGCCCTCCACCACTCTTCCACATACCTCCAATGGTTTTCTCACTTGCACACAAATAGAGGTCCAAGCGAGGGGAATGAATTCAGAGGAGAACACACTGGTCCTGAAACTCTTTTAGAAATTCAGAAACGTGAGAAACAGGATAGCTATACTTAATTTTTCTGTTTTATAGCAATTAAGCCATTTCCTTTAAAAAGCAATGTAGAAACAGAAGAAAATAAAGCTCTAAAGCTAGAAAGAAATTTAACCACCACTGACAGTTGTTTTGGGCCACAGTGACCAGTTCAGCACGATAAGAGGAACCCATAACAAAAAGTAGAATCATTTGCACAGAGCTGACCGAGTCTGAAAAGCAGATGAAGGGAAAATACCACGCAGGACCATTTGATTTTCTAAGCATGCAGGTTCATAATACTGCATATTTCATATTTCTCATCCATTTCATGTCAGGAATCTAAATCCTATTGTGTTCGTATAGGAGTGTTTGAAAATAAACCATTTAATTTCAATCGCACTGAAACTGATTCCAAAACCAGCTGTGTATTTATCCAATCTAACAAAGAAAAAGTTTCTTTTTTGGCAATCCCAACTTTGCAACATAACTCTAATTTGCCTAAGACATAACCTTCCCATGGAGAAAAAGATGATATTATTCACTATCTTCCTTCATATGGTTAATGAGCAAAGAGGGATTTTGGAGTTACCAAGGATAGCTTGCACCCAGAAGTTAAATTCAGTGTATTTATTGACAATCATTGTTTTAAAATGTCTTGTTTCAGTTTTCAGCCAGATGCCTTATGTTGATCTCTGAATAATTGCTTTTATTTTACCCTTTTATTTTTTATTTTTTCTTATTTCAAATATTTTTTATTAAGGCAGGGAGAAGATTACAATTACCTTCTTATCTTAAAAGCTCAAACTGTGCTCAGTGCTTGTATCTGGACTGAATTTTTATCACTCTGCAGCCCACTAGATAATTCATATTCTGTTACAGTATGCATTGATTTCTTATATAATTTAAATATATTTTTGTCTGCATTTTATCACATGCTACAAATGTGAGAACCTCAGGCATTTGATCAAAATCATGATGCAGATTGAATTTCAAAAGAAAGTCAAACCTGAAGTTGTGACCCCCAATATTAACATTGGCTTTTGGAAGTTTGTGATGAGTATTCGACAATAAAAGATGTGTTACCATCCTTTTCTTAAAATACGTCACATTCTTCTTTCCAGACTGATTAAATATATAAATGTAATGGTCTCTCCTCTTGAAAGTTAGCAAGTTTTTATACATACTTGTACACAGATATATCTGTTAGCCCTTCTATATCTATACATTGACTTTCTTCATGGGGAACTGTGACAAATTCAGAACTGGAAAGCCCTGTTTTCCATTTTACCTTTGCCTGTGTGCCTGACAGACAATCCATTTCTATCTTATTACACCCTTCTACCAGTGGCAGTTTTAATGCTTTTATCTTGCCAGGATATAGCAGGATTTCCCCTCTGCACAGGTGTTGCACTGTCTTCTAGTTCTAGTTTTGGTGCCAGAACTGGTGCCAGCAAGTGCATTCCCTCTTCAGAGCCACGGGGAAATAAAACACAGACAGAATTGACTGAAAGGTACCAAGTTCTGAACAATGCCATCCCCAAGGAACATGTTTTCCTTGTTTTTTATACACGCAATACTGCTTTCACAATATCTGTTTTACATGATTGTTATGCAGAATGAAGAAATTGTGTGTGTATTGGGATTTGGATGTCAGAGAAACACTCTGCTTCTAACTACTCTAAATTTAAATGCAGAATAATTCTCCTTAAACCAATCCAGAATCCCACAGCTTCAACTCAAGGCAAAGTATGACTTACAGGTGTAATAACAAGCAAGGCAAAATTACAAACAAAATTACAGAGTTATCAGACCTGATTCTCAGATGATTCGAAAACGCTGATTCCATTAACCTCAGTGGAAGCATGCCGCCTTACCACACGTGCTGAAATCCTGGGTCTTTTAGAGATGAGAAAAGACAATGTGGATATGTTTATTAACACAGTAATTCCAAGATACATAGCCCACAAAACAGCCATGCAGATATAGCAATACATAGACAATTTTTTACTAACAAAGTATGATTATTATGGAAAGTTATTACTTTTTAATGAGATGTTGGATTTAAAGGAGAAACAGAAGGCTCATCTCTCTCTGCAGAAAGGGTATTTTAGACACACACACACATACCAAAAAACAAAACAAAACAAAAAAAAAAACCCAGAACAAAAACATTGTATTTTACAAAAAAATGAAATGAACCATCTTTCCTCTATGAGGAGCAAAGAGAAGATGAAAACATAAGATGCTTTCTATATATAGAATTACACAGATTCACATAGTTACCATAATATGGCCAGTTGGAATCAAGTCTCAGACTGCTCTTAGTACTGCTTCATTAAAATCTGTCAAACATCGTGAAAATGGAGTAACCTGCAAAAAGAAATAGGTTAGAGAGACATTGATATGTGCTCGAAGACATTATCAAAAGCACCTCTGTGCTGGAAGGAAAGCCTTTGTGAATAGAATAAGGATTGTGAGTTAAGTAACACCTGTGTGGGGGGCAGCTTGAGGAAATAATGAGTCATAAAACAAACAGAAGGAGGAATAGCACAGGGGGCTAATTCACATAAGTTAGCACCGTGCTAAAAGGCACGAGGCTCTTAATATAGACTGCAGCTCTTCAGCTCAAGATCTCTGATAACCAAGTGATCAGATTTGCTTTCTCTGAAGGGAACAGAAATTGAGCATCAACATTTTTGACATTTATTAGAAACTTTTTTCCCCTGCAAGGTAAAGGATTGGATTGGTGCAAAGAAGCACCCAGGTATCAACTTCAAAGCTGCTGTTCCAGAGCTGTCCAAACTGTTCTAATGGCAAGTAGGTGCAGCAATCCCACTCCTCCCAGTTTTAATCCCACTTCTCTAGAAATACCTCAGGCACTTGTTGGACTGTCACTGAACCAGTACCTGCTAGTAACCAGCAGGATACTAGCCAAACAAGAATTTTCTGCTGCATTGGAAAAGCAGCCAGGGAGAGCAGCCCATCCTGTGCTGGGAGGGAAGTACCCTGGCGGCTGGGCTGCAATGGGCTGCCCCAAGGCAGCATTCTCCTCTCCATCATTAGATCAGTCACATGACAGTTGTTGGTATTTGTACCAGATAAAACCACACAGTTTCAGATGAACAAGCAATTGGATAATAGGGAGACATCCTAAAAAAAAAAAACTGTTCTATATTCTCTCCACCCTGCACTCCAAAAAAAAAAACAAAAAAACAAAAAAACAACAAAAAAAAAAAAAAAAAAAAAACCACCACCTAGCCTACAGAAAAATACTCTTGTGTTGATAGGAAATTGTTACAGACAGAAAAAATGTTATTATTCTATGTGCAGGAACAAAATGAACAATAGGAATGGGTTTGAGTAGAGTGCATTTCAAAATAGGCCAATTTAGAAAGAGGGAATGGAGTTTCCAGGTACTGCAGTATTTTTGGTGCATTTATACTTTGGAGCATTCTGAATAACCAAATACTAGGAAATTCATAAAAAGTTAAACAAGTAGCATTATTTGTTTTCTTTAGTCAGATGATTTTAAAATGGTTAATATTTGATAGCACAATGATAAATATTTCAATACAGTATATTGCAGTCAGTAAGGAATAGATCAAAAATATACAAAGTAAGATCCGTAAGATAAACTTTTATTAGGCACATGAAATAGAACATAAAGCTTGATAGCAATTACTGTTTAATCTATTCACATTTGGAAACATGTTGAAGGGAAAACATATAAAACAGTTAATTGTTATGAATTATTAAGTGTTCTTTTGAACAGTGATGATCAGGTCTTTTCCTCTGAAAATCTGTCCTGTTTTCCTTGTAAGCCTGCTCAGTGGTCATAACTATAATTTGCCTGCTCAGTATGTTTTTATGTGGACAGAAATAAAAAGATCTATTCCACCACAGACACACTCAGATGGGACGTTTTTATAAAGAGGCCTTAAAAGGAACATTTTAGGAGCAAGTTAAATAATTTCCATCCTACTTACCTGGAGTTAAAAACTACTGACCCAAAGCAATTAAAGATAGTCGACACTTCCTGCCATGCCATCAATACAACTGACGGCAGTGCTGACACCAGAACATGCTGATAATTAAAGCTTCAGTATTTAGGGCTTTAACTTCATTTACATGTCGGCAAATATATCTCTCCCCAGAGATCTTTCTGTTCATGCTGATGGCAATGTGAAAATCAAAGTTTAGTTGATAGGTGTGAACTTGTAAGGTGCTGACTGTCTTCCCTAGCAGAAGCTAGCCTCCCCCAGTGCAAGTAAAATTAAAAATTAAAATAAAGGCTGTTAATATTATGCATTAATAAATGGGTACCATTGAAGCAGGCATACCAATATTCAGTCTACCTGTAAATAGCTGATGAATCAAAGATTTTTAAAGATGTACCACTACTATCTGAGGTACTTCCAAAAATTTTGAATTTCTTTATTCGTTGACAGTATCTGTTATGAGTAATCTATAGAGGTGTGAAACATCTCAGACAACATTTTAAAGGAATTCAGTTGAGCCAAAGGATTTTTATTACTTAGTATTAATATGTTGTACTTCAGCAATGAATTTCCAAAAATAATCAAGGCTTTTCAAGATCTGAGCTCCTAATTAGAATGCTTAACAGAACTATTTTTTTTTTAACTGTATTTCTTAATTTCCACTTCTGAGCATCTTACCTAGCTTTTAGTAAAGCTGGACTTCAAAACCTGAATGGCATGTGATTGTCTTCACATTTCCAGGCCTGTAGACCCTTAGGTAGAAGCCTGAGAAAGTCTGCAACCAGGGATCAATTTACCCCGGTACTGTGTACCTGACAGTAGTATTGAGTGGTATTTCATTTAGCTTAGGCATCCAAACTCTAGGAAGCTACAATGTAGGGACTTTCTTAGCCAAAGAATTCATGAGTACCTTCATACTTGGTATTGAATAGCCTTTGGTCCACTGATTTGTCTAGTCACTTCTTAAGAACAATAATAAATACAATAATTCTTCAACCAGCTGTCAATTTCATTTAGTTTTTCCTAGTTCTTGGGCAGAAGAGATGTGATAATAAATGAATAATCATTTCCAGTTCATCTTTTCCATAATATTCATGATTTCATAAATGTCTACTGTATTTTCCTTCAATATATCTTCCCTTTCATAAACTAAGTAATCCTAACCATTTAATCCTCCCTTTACCAGTAACTGTCTGTATCTATGGTCAGATGACTCTACTTCTTCTATTAATACCATATACCTTGTCAATACTTCATGTAGTATTAAAGAGATTGGTGCATCATACGGTAACAGTATAGTGTTTTCTCTTTCATCTTTTTTCCTAAACTAAAAAAGAAAATCGAGATTTTATTTGCCTCTGATGTAGAGCATTAAGTCAAAATTGTCAGTAAACTACCCAGAACTACTTCTAAGGTCTTTCCTAAATGGTAAAAGTCAAGTAGCTATATGGGTGGAAGTTTTTGCTAGACGTTACTTGTCATAACTGAAATTCACCTGTGATGTTACTGTATTATCACCCAGTGGCTTAGAAATGCTTTTGAAAATCTTTACAGCACAACACTTTTATAATATGGGCAAACTTTATTACATTACTCTTGATTCACCTTTCTAGCACAGTTCTGCATGTTTAATTCCTGACACAATTCTTGCAGGTAGTCTCTTTTCAATTCTAATAACTGACTTTCATTCCTATCCAATTTCCCATTATTTATTCCATCATTAATGATGCTTGTAAAAATTGACACTTATTTCATGATATCTTTATGTTTATCTGAAAAACATTGCTGAGAGATCTCATGAAATGCTTTTGGAGATTGATGTTATCAACTTGATCATGCATCCACATGCTGCTTACTGATTCCTTCAGAAAATCATCTAAGTTTCCATGCAATTATTTCCTTTTATTCCTCTCTACACACATACACAAAATTAAAAAGTTAATCCCATACTTGTTCATTTATTTGCTAATTCTGTTCTTCCTTACATTTCCTATCAAATCACTTCCTGCTGAAGTCTGTAGTTCTTCTCAATCTCTTTGGAGCTCTTTAGAAAAATCTCATCTGCTAAAGCTCCTTCTTATAGCAAATAAAGTCAGTCCTGACAATTAAATTTGTAAAATCACAGGTAACAGAAAATTATTGCTGCTTTTTTTCAAAATCCTTGGATCAATATTATTTGCTTCCTTTGACCTGATAAAACACAGTGTTATCAGATTTTTAAGAATGGTTTGTGCAAGACCTTGAAATGCCTTCAGAGTATGCCCCCATCAGGAGAAGCAGTGACATGGTAACCTCCTGAAGCTCTCCCACATCCTGAATATTTGATAGATTTGTTTTCCACATCCATACCTGATACACCATCCATTTGCCCTACAAACTTACAGGAAAGCTTATTCTTCTGATGTGTTTCCAAAACCAAATTTATTACTGATTTTATGACTTTAGTACATTGCCCTAATTCATTTATGGCCTTACTTCGTGCCTTAACATGTTCTTAAAGTTAATACCCTAGAGTTGATGCTCCTTTCTTTTTTCCTTCATTTTATTATAATTTCAGAATTTTTCTTCTTTACTGTTTGTAAATAAACCTATTTATAATTTTTTTGTTTTGTTTTGATACTCACTGTGCATCTATTATATGACTGGCTCACCAAATCATCTGCAGGCATGATGCTCCTTTGGCTTCTTTCTTGCTGATAAGTGCTCTACCTACATAACACTCACCCTTGTTCATGTACTAACCCTTACAGTGACTTCAGATTCACGTAGTTAAGCATATAAGTAAATATTTCATCAACAAACAATGAGAATGATAAAATGAGAAACAAAATTATAAGTGCCAGTCCATGTTTTTAGCCAGAACTTAGACTGCTCCTCATTTAAGAACAATGAAAGCAAATAAAGTCTTGCAGGACTCAACCAAAATGTATTTAGAAGGGAATGAAAGCCCAAACACAAGTATTGTGATATTCAGTACAACATTAATGGTATTATTCCTGTAATTTTATTTCATCACTGTGCAATTTTGAGATAATCTTGCTGATTATGAATGGCTCTTCCCTCATGTTGGACTATATCCAGTGGCAAAATCACTAAAATAAACTTTTAATGAGAGCCAAGTCAAGCCTGTTGTAATTATCATGGCTATTCTAAGGAGAATAATTAAGTCATTAATAAAAGTTTTACTGTGATGATCAGGTGAGAAGAGAAAGATGTGACAGTAGTGGAAGTTTTCTACAGAGAAGAGAGAAGAGTTTGATCGTAACTCAGATGTTGATAATTAATGTCTGTAGGACCTCTGTCAGCTTGGTGAGTTACAAAGGGACCACGTTCATTAATATCTCTTATTACAGTACACTGCTGGAGCACATGATGATTAAAGCATTATGCTCAAAACTACTTTGCGGATTTTTATAACTACAGCTTGGACAAGTACTTCTTTATATGCTATTTTCTTCTAATCTTTTATTTCTAATAACTGTCTTTTGTTCAGATCGAACTGCAAAGCCACATACTGACAATTATGTGGATGCCACTGGCTGAACCTAGAGACAATATTTTGATTTGTACTTCTCTTTGAAGATCAATTTACACAGAATATTTCCTCACTACACTCAGGGTAGTAACTTTGAAAATCTTTTGTACTTTGTAGACATACGTGGATCCTATTTATTTTCCATACGTACAAAGAATAAACTATAAAAAAAAAAAAAAAACATCTGCTGATAAAGAGAAATATTGTTCCAGCTTAGGAGGTCAGCAGTGGAACTGTATATTGAGCATCTCTGAATTGCTGAACAGTCAAATTTGAAGGCTTTTCCAATGGGCTCAAAAATCTATTCTTGCACTTCGAAACTGCTAGGTTGTAAGGAGCTTAGTCATAATGTCTTTGAAGAAGTAACTTCCCCCTGAAAAGTTAGTTGCATTCATATTAACTATTGACTTTTGCAGGAACAACAAACACCTCCAGTATTCTGAGCACAAAATATATGTCCATAGCAGACAATTCAGAACAGAACACGACTGTGTTCTGTTAATGAGAATGCTTCATCACTGAGCTCCAAATATTATATATACTCTAAATGGAAAATGAATTTCCCTTTTAAGTCAAAATATTTTGAAATAGGACTCCTACTTTGAAGAGTTTAGAATATCATTTCCAAGAAGAGAAAAAAGAGTTTTATCACACTCTTCAAGAACTGAAGCTGCATTTTGACAGAGAGGCAATAAGCACTGAGTGGAGTCCAGGGAGAACATGCTACTCTCACAAGGTTCAGAAAACCAGCTTACTTCCTACTGATTTCAAGAACAGGAGAATCCCAAAATGAGATCTAAACTGGGACTGTAATTGCAAGGAAATTTATATTGAGGGCAAAAATAACATCCTTAAATCAGCTCCATTGTGCTGACATTATACAGCAAAATGCAGCTCTCTGCAAGACTTCAGTTATAAGGAAAAAAAAATAATCTCATTCCACACATATTTACAGACAAATTACAAAATTGTATTACAATGCAAATGTCTCAAAAAAAAAAAAAAAGAGCCAGGTGTTTTGAAATGACTCAAATTACATGTGTACACGTGCCATTTGGTACACTGGGAAGGCACATGAAACAAAGGCTCTATGTGCACAGCATAACTTCTGCACTGATTTGGAAATTTGGATCCAGATTTATACCACCTATCAAAATATAGCCATATACTGCTATAATTTTTATGCAGTGACCTGAGAGCTGTGCTTGTTCATGCAAAACCCTCACTGATTTAACACACAAAAGCTGCTTAGAGAAGTGTGCTTTGGTTATATCTTTTATTCAGTGGCACAATGACAACTTAACGACGCTACAGCCCACGCCTGCTCTGCAGCATTAGAAGACCTGAAGTGTACTGCAGGTAGAAAACACGAAGCCAGCTAAGATGGGTTGTGTACCTCCTGCACCTTCTCCCACCCATCCTGGCTTTGGCCCAAATCTCTCTGTTCTAGTTCCAGCTCCTCTTCAGCATTCATCTTTCTTTGAGCTTAGCAAATGTTCGTTCTGTAGCTTTCTTGCAGACTTCAAGAAAGGCATCATCCCACTCAGATCTGCCATCTTACCACTTGGGAAAAGTTATCTCAAAGAGCATTTCTCACTCCCTCCATGTGCTCTTATTTCACTGTCCGTATGTTTGGAACCTCAGGTGTTAAGGAACCCTGCGGGACTCTATCCTGCCCAAGTCCATCTGACTGTGCAGAGGTTGGCCTGTGATGTGATGGCTACCTGGGCTTGCTGTGTGGCTCCATGGAGCAGGAGGAAGCTCAGTGTTTGATCTCTCATGAAGGTTCAAGAATAGAATAGTACTACAAAAAGTCATCTTACCTTTTCTCATCTTCCAACATCGTGTATATGTATGTATCTACCACCCAGCACTTTACACAGGCATGCTACAAACACAGTTTCCTCACATAGGAGGGAATGCAAAGGAAGATATGCAGTCCTGGGGGAGATCAGTGATCAGAGGAAGGCAGATTTCCATTGCAGTCTCTGTCAAAGCTGCCAAAAGAGAAGGACAAACATGATAGGAGTTATGGATGTCCAGCTAAGGTTGGGTCCTGCATGAAGGGATGTCTGGGGACACAGGAAAGAGTGGACTGGAAAAGATAACTTTGTCAGGAAATGCAGCTTTTTATCTGAAAGTTATTTAGCAGAATTCTATTTCCATTTTCTCTAAGAATCCTTCAAAGAAAAATACTGTCACTTTAAAAATAAAAATAATAAACATTTTGGAAATACATTTTCATAAAAATTGAACATTTTGTGTGTGACACTTCCATATATAAACTGAAGGAGAGCATATGAGTTAGTAACATTACTATCAGGGCTCTAAAGGAGTGTGAGAAAAAAGTCAGTTTTGGCTGTTAAGACTCACACGCGAGTGGAAAACTTTTCGAGTAGTGCTACCATTTTTTTTTATCATGAAGGTTGAAGGTATTGATATGACGTATCTATAGAAACATAACACATTGATTATAGAGGAACATACTGAACCTGTGTCCAGATCAATGTAGATGTCTTATTTTTTAACACTGATATGACTTGGCAATCTTCTGAAAATTGGAGAAAATAGCTGTAAATAAAATAAAGCAAGTAATTCCAAATGAAATAATATTTTTCAGTTATCAATTCCTTGAGGATCTCAGGTTACTTCAGTCTTCACTAATAATTAAATTTTAGCACCTTTGCACATCAGAAGTTGTGCAAGAACTTTCCCTCTGTTGAGTACAGAAGAAGGAAACTTTTTTACTTTTTTAAGAGCCCTGTAACTGGATTTATTTGTATCTGATTTCTCTTATATTTTGTCAAAGTATGATCAGTACCCATATTCAGTATACCCGTGATGCTATCTTTAGTCCATATGACAGTATGAAGAACTTTTCTGACTGTAGCTTATAATATGTTATTACAATCCTGTTACCTTCTAATTAACTTAATTGTAACAGTTGCGTCATATTATTGTGTAAGATACATAGGTCAGTCTGTCTTTCCATCTTCAAATCAGCCCGTCTTCCATAACATATTATAAATTTTAATTGCGTACTTAACAAAACATCACTTTTGGAAAGACAAATCAATAATCATGGCCTTAGAAATTTTGTTAAGAGACAGTATAGTTAAACCAAGACAGCAATTTTGTAGTGTGTTTTGGTACAAGTGTCTTTTGGACATTTATGCTGAATTATGTGATAATAACTAAATTAACTAAAACACTGGCTAAGTTGATCCTGTTGGTTACACCTGTGCAGTGTGTTGCAGTAAAACTAGTGCACCTGAAAAGGATCATTCTGAAAGACCAGTATCTATTATCCATCTGCGATCCATCTATTACCCAACTAATGGCTGCCCTGTCTTGAAGATAAATGCACACTGATGCCTAGAGCTAGCCTGTTTGTAGCAATAAATATTGTTGGTGAAAACTCTCATGAAGTACTTAATAGCTTTAATTATTTGACGCGTTAATTTATTAGTTCTCGTTTTTGCTGAGTGGTACAAGCTAGCTTATTGAGTCACCTTATTGGTATTCCAGTGAAAAGAGTATGAAAATAAAGCACTACACCAATTAAAATCCCACTTACAAGACAGCATATTATCATCCACTGTGTTTCAGAAAGGAATTATGACATAAGATCATAAGCTCATTCCTTGATTTCATTTTAATGAGATAAAAATATAAATAAAATCAAAGCCAAGATAAAGCAAAGGAGACAATAAAGTTTTGCAAATGTTTCTTATCTTCCTGATATATGAACATGAAGTAGCCAAAGATCTAACTGGTCAGATTAGAAGAAAACACACATGACATCATTATTTCTAATTGTCAGAATATTTAAACATTTTATGCAATTGCACATACCACTTATAAGCAGATAAGAATGCATATTCCTTTTTTAACTTCATAGTTGGTAAATGTTTTTAAATCCAAGACTCTCCAAATTCCCTTGGAAACAGTGATCAATTGTGCTGTTGCATACATCTAAGAAAACAGTACAATGCAGTAAACAGAACAGGAATGCACAGGACCTGCATTTGTACCCTTCTTTTGTTAGGGCAGGCAAACCATTTGACTTCCCTTGGCATCAACCTCTCTATTGTTCACTGGCAGCAACAACTCTTTACTCACTCTGAAGAGCTTTGTGAGAACTACAGGGGCAATGTTTTTATCCCCACTCAGAGTTAGCTCTGAAGACTTTCATCCACATTCAACACAATATGTCAGTATAAATTCCCAGCATTGTTGCTTTAACAAGAAAATATTATACCTCAGATTTCAGATACTTTGCAGGAGCTATATAAATGTTTTACCTTTACATTGTAGCTAATCTTCACAAACTTTGGAAGTTTGTGCTGAAAGATCCTAGGCCATTTACTTTGCACGGTCTTGTTTCGGTGTTCCATAGTAGAGTATTATCCTAGCACCTTATGCAGAATTTCAGTTTTGAAAAGTACATGCGAGAGAAATGCAAATGCATTGTAAGAACTTGGCTTTAGCCTTACTTATGGTTACCCTAACATAGCTGAAAGTCCCAATTAAATAATACAGAAATACCTCCCTATCTATCAATTACTTCAGAGCTTCCTTTTCCCTTGATCGTTACATGTGCATCCTATTTTAATATCTTTGCTATTTATGATAGTGTAATTTAAGATGACTGATGTTTCCATTGGGTGGAGGTCACAGTGAAGCTTCCAACAGATACTGCTCACAACTTCTCACTTTTTATAGGAGTCACCTCCAATGCTTGTTGTACACTAGCACTACATTACAGCAGATGTCAAATGCAGACAAGGAAGTGGTGCATGGCAGGGAACCTGCAGACAGGAGGACTGCAGGCTAACCAGGGAAGTTACAATCTGCAGGGGCCCCAAGGTATTTGGGGAACCAAATCCACCCACCAACTGTACACAGGGCCTTCTGATAACCACTGTGTCCTCTGTATCCAAGGGGTCATTATGCTTAACCAGTTTTTATTGATAGTGGCTATATCAAAATCCAGACTTAAATAAGTAGCCATAAGGGAAGAAGACAGATGGTTTATGAGTGTTCATTTATCTCCAGGAAGATAGAAATAATGGCACCACAGCTTACAACTTTTTTAGTGGAATATGAATGATAGGGGCATGTAGTGTCCCTTTTGAGCAAATAAAGCTATGATGTAGCTTATTGCTTTCCTGAGATTATCCTAAAATATGGTAAGAGTCATACTGAGACAGTGGTACTCTTCCATAAGCAAAGCAATAAAAAATATGGGAATTTTTTTTCTTCTCTTTGGAAATCATTATCTTTTGGACAAATAAAAATCAAAAACATCCAAATCATACAACTGAAAGGTTAATTAACCACTTCCAAAACCCTCCAATCTTTTCTGGTTTCATCTCAACTGTAATTCTTTGATGACTAAATCTGCATTTGTTTCCAGCCATTTTAACAAGCAATCTGGTGTTTTTTCTGATAAGATTGTTATGACTCCTCGATCAGGCAAGTATATGTATTCCCAAATTCTCCCCATCTCTCAGATGGATTTGATGTGTTTCTTCCCATTATCTTTTATTAATTAAATCCAAGAATTTTAGATAAAATGAGATGTGGAAAATGATAAAGAAGTCACAAGTTGTGAAATAGAGTGATTTCCTACATCTGCTGTCTTTTCACCATGCTTAAAAAAAAATAAAATTGTTCTATGGTGGAATTTACACTTTCAGTAGCAAAATCATGAAATATGGTTACCCACATGGATGCCAGGATAAACTGGAACCTATTTGCATGTGAGGGGAATCACCATCCGTTCCGAGGCTGTGCACAGGGAAGAGCTCTGAACAGTAGCTGCATCTTCTAGTAGGAACTCTGCAGACATTTCCTACTATTTGAGTATAAGCAGCATAGATTTGGAGTGAAAATTGTGCAAAAAAAAAAAAAAAGACAGAAATTAGACACAGACAAACAATCCAAGAATTCTACCAGAAACTTGCACAGTAAGTGCAGTTTATTCATGACGCACCTATTACTTACTCTCTGATGGCTGGATAAAGCTGGCTTCACTTAAAAGAAAAAAAAAAGAAAAAGAAAAAAAAAAAAGCACCTGTGCCCCAACCCCAAACTTGCATTTCTCAGACAAGATGGAGATGTCTGCCCTTAGAAACTATTATCACTTGCTCAATGTTTATTCCCTTGTATTCTTCACAATTTTATTAATCATAAATAGTTTCAAAGTTGCACCAGAAATATTTGTATTATCTGTCATTTTATGGCCGTAAGTTTGACACAGTAAGGTATGCCTTAGGCTTGTACTTGTCTGCACTGATTTACTTTGTCTCAACTTCAGAATGTGCCTTGGTGCGTAAGCAGAAACCAGCTTCCTTCTTATACCACCTAAGCATGTATCTCATCTTGATTTGGCAGCATCTTAAGATAGTTTCATTTAACCCAGTGCAGCAAATGGTCAATTGCTGTCACTTCAAAAAACAAACCATTATGGATATATTTAAAGCCAATTACTGGCTTTTATATCAGATCTGATTGATTTAAAACCTCTGAGTAGGTCTGATAAACACTCTGATGCATATTCATGGTATTTATATATATTTATATATATATAAATATGCACACATACATACACACACGCATATATATATGTATATATGGCAGTAAATTTAACTGATAACAATAAATAAATTCTAACAATAGTCTAATAGTAGACCTCATTGGGAGAAAGCTAGGGGAAGAAGTCTTAGTGATGAAACCTCCAAGTGAGTTACTGACCACTCTTTATTCAATCAGTAAGACACAGCTGCTAAACAATTTTGAGGTTGTCATGCAGCGTGCAACAGTAATTGTAACCGGAATTGTTGTCAACATCTCAGAAGCCTGACTACTGAAAAACTTTCCCTGTGCCCTTACATATTCATTCCTAATATTTACTTTATATGGCCGAAATCTCATGAGAGTCATTGGAGCTCCACATAAAAATCCTTAAAACATAATAAGAATAGAATTAAGGTTCTTTTATACTGTGTCAAAATGTCATCTGAAAGAGACTGCTTTGCATGCCCCATCTCCAGTAATGTCAGTTTGACAAACTGTAGGAAAAACATTAGTTTATGACTGCAGAGGTTTTCTTGTGCATGTTTGCAATTTATACATGTAGGTGGCTATATTCCTAGTTGTAAACAAGCTTCCTTTTTTGTTGCAGTTGTTTGGTTTTGTTGTTTTGGGTTTTTTTTTAATATATATATATATTCTGTTCTGGAGGGAGGAGGAAGAAAGGGGCTGTTGCTTTGCTTTGCTTTAAAACTGTTTAAATGATTATATTTTTAAAGAATAATGCCCTTATTTTCTTCAGCCATTAGGCCTGCATGCTTTCAGTTATTAAGGATGGCTGAAATCCAATCCAAAAATTCTCATGATTTCGGTAGCGCCATTCATACAAACTACAGAGGAACAGTAAGGAAAATTCACTGCAGCAGAAATAGAGTGAAAACGTGTGTCATTTCTCTAGAATAGACTAAACTGTGTAATATACTAAGAGCTGAACCCATCAACATGTCCAGAGCCTATAAGACACAGGCTCCATAAGATAAAAAGTAGAGAAGTGTAGAGAGTATTGAAAGAAGGGAGCTGTAAGAGATGATATAATAAAAAAAAAAGTGCAATGAAGAAAAACAGTCGTGGGAGAGATCATTAAAAAAACACTGTTTGTAATGAAGGGATTAAGAATTCTTGATAAAATAAAAAGGACTTCTAATAAAAAGATGTATTTCTTAAATTTCATTGTTAATGATCGTTATGCTGTTTCTACAAACAACGAACATTTCAGAATCAATCCTGATTCTGACGAGAAAAGGAATGTCGTGTATCTCAGATCAAAAAAAATGCCTTTAGTTTGGGGTTTTTGTGTGCTTCTTTTTTAAGTGAGTGGTCCATCCTTCCTCATGTTCATGTGGCTGACCCACCTGTATATGATGCTACTGTAGGCAAGCTGAGCCAAAACGAAGGTAGCATGAAGCAAGGTACAAAATACACTTTCTCCTCTCTTTAATGGCCTTCCTAAAGGATAAGAGGCTAAAAGAAATTAGTCTTAAATCCGTTATGGTATTGTTTTTCATATCTGAGCAGCAGTCAGACCAAAGTTCTTGCATGAAGCAGCCCAGACAGTAGACAGAAAGAATGTCAGCCACCAGTGCAGTGCTACGTCTGAGGTGACACTCCAGATCAAAAAGAACAAGGCTTGCATTTGTATTACCATGTTATACTTTGGCTTCATAGTTGAAATCAGTCCTAGTATAATCTCTTTTCTTTCCAAGAAGCTGTTATGATAATAGGGTTTTGGATAGAGTCAGAAATTATCATGTAATATTTGTGTCTGAACATTTAAGAGGAAAGTAGACACTTGTCAAACGTCTACACTACACATATCAATTACTTCTTGAACAGCTTAAACTAGTGGAAAGACTAGGTTTTCTTCCCTTTATTTCCCCTTTTTATTCCATTTGCAAATTCAATGACATTAGAATAACAAATCAAATAGTTTCCTGCAAATATTTTTGTAAATTGAGCTAAGTCATCATTCAGTATTTATAAAGGTCTTATCCTGCAAAAAGAGCTTCAATAACTTATTAATGAATATTTTGGAAAAGACATGTAAGTTTTAACTTAAAAAGTAATTACCATTTCCTACTAATTGAAGGCACTTGTTGGTTGTCAGTGGTTTTCCCCCAAGGACAGTAAAGCTTCAAATACTTACTTGTATTCACGCATGGCTTTTTTCTGTCTCTTTTGTGTAGTGTTTTTAAGGATTCCATAATCAGACTGTAGCTTAGACCATAAAGCAATTATTTATCAAAATAAAACTAAAAATTTTCCTCTATTACTTTAAGTAATTTCACTTCCCACATTAGCACTAGAAGATCTAGAGACTGTGCTTAAAAACTTAAAAAAAAAAAAAAAAAAAAAACAACAGAAAAAAAAACACCACTAACTTAAGCCTCTATTGCCTAAACAGAGGACAGAGAGAGCAATTCTTTCACCATTAATTCAGAGGCACTAAACAAATGGTGCAGACACTCTCATTATACTTGCTTTCTTGCATTCATTTTGATACACAGAGAAAAAAGGCTTTACACTGTTACAATTAATAGCCAGTAATGAAGGTAAGGCAAAGATGGTTCAGCACTTCTCAGCAGCGGAGACAAAGTTTTGCTAAGAGTGGGCAGGGACATAGCCCAAATGTAACAGAATGCAGGAGGGGTGCAGCGGGCAGGAAAGCCTCATGTTTTCAGGCTCAGTGCTCAGGGAAAAGAGAAGACTAAGGGCTACCCATGTGCTGGACTCCACCAACCCTACCTGCCCACAGCAGTGCTTCTTGGGCTTCCACACAGAGCAGGCAGCCCAAGGTCCTGGCTCTCCCTGCTCTGCTCAGCAGCTGCCACATCACCACCTCCTCAGAGTAAGTCAGGGAGCTGCTTCTGAAATACATATGTTACAATGCATATCCTAGCAAAATACCAGATTAACATTAGAAACATTATTAATTTTCCAAACAACAGTTAATATACTTGCCTAATATACTTGGCAGCATGTTGACTTGTTTTATTTGATGAATAAATTTCATCCTAGACTTCAGTGAAAACACTCCAATGGAAGTGCTTCGTGCTGCTGTGTTGCACTCATTAGCGGTCGAGAATCCAAATCCTAAGCTGAATAAACATAAAAATGGTTGCTAAGAAATAGTTAATATTTAGGTCTTGAATATAATCCTCACCAGGCCATTTGGAAGGTGAGAGGTGGGAGAGGGGGAGAGAGATTCCATCTTAGAATTGTTTCCCTTCCAAATGACTGCATTTGTTACCTACATGATACATACATGTGGGTGCAAGAGAAAAACTAAAGAAATCTTTGTCAACACAAGACTTTCCAGCTGCAAGTACTAAGAACATTAAACTCTACTGTATTTACCTTAATGCATTTCTGCAGGCAAACTTCTAAAACTATGCATAAAATACTGAAGTTTTTTGGTTCATTCCTTAAGGACTTGAAAGAAAACTTTTTAATAATATGTTAACAGTCTGAATTAAAAACTTCACATCTGTAACACTGTATCCAGTATTTTGTAGGCAACAGTAACTACACAAGCATTTTATATCAGCCTGCATCAGTGTGTAAGGGAGAGCAGCCCTCATGGAGCACAGAGCCACATCAGTCACCCACATCCAGCACTCCGTAACACGACAACCAGCATCTGGGTGGATGGCCTCCTAGACAAAAAGCTATGATTGGCAAGATAACTGTAAAGTTATTGGAAAACAACTTTGTTTTTAGCAAATACTTAGAAGACAACAGATAATATATTCAGGGACAAACATGAAGTGAAATATCTGCCATTTAAAAAGCAGTATTTAATTGACTATTGATTTTCTCTCAATTAATCAAACAATGGTCAGTACTGGTGGGACAGATATTTCACCATTTTTGCTGCCTAATTTGCAGGAAGCATCCCAGCAATGAGTAGTCCAGAGCAAATAGGCACAATAGACATTCTGACAGTTTTTTTTTATTATTATTATTACATACATTTACCCATATGAAAATTGAATATGAAGCCTGAATAACAAGGTCAGCTTTAAATACATAACTATTGTGACTGAGCCTATATACCTCAAATACTGACTTTCAAAAAACATTTTTTTGGCCTGTTACCTTGATACTTATGTAGGTCATTAAGCTCACCATACTTATTTGGTGATGATTTACTATTTCTTCTTCATAATAAACAGTTACAATGAATATAAGAGAACATTCAAATTCAGACATACTTCTGTCACCTACATGATACCTTAGTATCCAGATCCTGACATGACAGTTCAGAAACAGGACAAAAAATTTTAACCCAGAGCTCTCAGGAAGGGGCTTTGATTATTAACAGCATCATTGAGACAAATAATTTAGCTGCTCTCTGTCAATTAGATCTGTGTAAGTTTCTAACATTGTGTTATTATTTGGCTCGCTTGGATGCAGAACATTAGAAAACCCTTCTCAGCATCCTTCCAAAGTCAGGATTTTTCCTTTTTTTGAATGAAGGCCTGGACATAAAAGATTGCCAATAACATTCTAGGAACACAAAATTGTATAGATTTATGTAGAACTGCATCACTTAAGGCCTTGGACTGTTTGGATTTTAGTCCTGATAATACTGCTTTTTTTTTTTTTTTTTTTTTTTTTTTAAAGAAGAAATTAACATCTATAAAACTGCACAATTTCGTAAAGCTAAATAGAATGCTTTAAGTGAAATTAAGAATAATTTTCCCTTAGTCTGAATTATTAAGGTTATTTCCAGGCTAATATATGTATAAACAGCATATAATGTCGAGACTGTCTGAACCAAACCATTCTTCAGTTCCTCGAGGGAAAGTTTCTTCTGTCACATCCTGCTTAAATAGGAGGTGCAAATCTTTACTAAAATTAACACTCTTGTGGAAGACAGAGCTGTATACGTAGGACATATTTTACCATTGTTGCTCTCCAAAAGAAAACAGTTGGCACATTCGAGTACTATGTTCCTCTTGTCTACACATTTAACAAGTGAAATATTTTGATAGTTAAAAAAACAAAGCTGCCAGATTTTCAAATAGAAAATACAATGTAGCTGTAGAACTGTTGCCTGTGTTATTTTCTCTCAAAACTTTTGTCAAATCTAACTTCTGAAGTCATTCTATCAGGCTACAATGTCTAACCAAGATAGTTCTGAGTTACCAGTTGCCCCGTGTACCAAAGTAGCAAATCTAATTAAGAAGAAATATTTGATCTGTAATGGAAATAACTATCGTTTATTTCCATATGCACATAGCGTAAAATCCCCATTGGATAGCATGCTGATTTTCCTGCCTGCGCTTGTCTTATCTTTTTTGCATATTTTTATTCAGATCATTGATACACACAATTCTTGGTTATAAAATCTTGCCTTCTCATACAGATCTTTTTACTTTAGTGAAGCCATGTTACATTTTTAACACTGTTTGTGTTGCCCAAATGCTTTGGATACCTTTTCCCTTTCAAGTAACAGCATCCCTACAGTTCCACTTTAGTAGAAACTATAAAAATGCAGACACTGGCACAAAGCAGGTACTAATATACATAATTCATTATTATTTCATTCTTAATATTAATTCATAATTCATCATTAATTAATGATCTGAAGTGAACGATAAGGTTCCCCAGGACTACTGCTTAAAAAAGATGGAAGAGAAAACTAGCAAATAAAATACCAAAATTCCAATGTGAAGTGTTTAAAAACCAGATCGCTTCTCCTGTTCCCATGTCTCAGGAAGAGGAGGGAGGTGTGAGATGAGCCATGATGTTTTAATTTTGCTTTCCATGCAGCCTTTTTCCTGTAGATGAACTGGTATTTATTCTGCTTTTCTCTCGCTCCCTCCCCTGCTGTCTTGCAGCAAATGTGTGTGACAATGAGCTCCTGCACTGCCAGAATGGAGGGACATGCATCAACAACGTGCGGTGCCAGTGCCCTCCAGCCTACACTGGCATCTTGTGTGAGAAGCTTAAGTGTGAAAGGGATCCAGGAGGCTGCAGCCAAAGCTCCGCCCAGGGGGCAATATCCCACAGTCCCTTATTACTGCTGATGGCCCTACTAGGAGCAGCCAGACTTCACATGTGCTAGGCTTCGTATGGTCGATGGCATTGTAGTTGGACTGCTTCAAAAGAACGTGCCACATGAAAAGAAAACAAAATCCAAGCGTTTGCTACTGAAAATTCAAAAAGGAAAAAGAAAGAAAAAAATCCACATACAAACTTGGAAGGCCTAACTGAACTAAGCCATATTAATCAGTTATGGACAGCGTTCTAAGTCAAGACTGCTCACCACAACCGGAGATGGGCTGGCAGCTCTTGCTCTGCCCAACCAGTGCTGGCTGCCAGGCTCACACAGGACAAACAGCTTGGACAGCCCCGAAACGGAAAGGGAAACGAAAAACATTTGCTACTCCTCTCTGGTGCGCTGCTGTACCTCCGCCCAGTGTGTGGACCAACCAAATAAAGGCATTCTTTGCTGTCAGTGCATTGTGGGTATAAGGAAATCTGTAAAAGCTGCCATATTGGCCTGCTTCAGTCCCTGAATCCTCTCCAACCTGTGCTTTAGTGAACGTTGCTCTGTAACCCTTGTTGGTTGAAAGATTTCTTTGTCTGATGTTAGTGATGCACATGTGTAACAGCCCCCTCAATAAAACTCAAGCCAGTCATATCCTTGTATACCTTAGCAGCACCGCATCAGTACGATGCCGTGTTCACCTACTGTACAAGAGTGGCTATAGGACAAAAAGTGTATTTATCCTTTTGTATTCAAATGAAGTTATTTTTCTTGAAATAATGTACAATGTAGATTTTTTGTATTATTGCCTATTTGTGTTACCAGACAATTTGTTAATGTATTTAATTCTAATCAGATAAGAGAAAAATTACTTTTTATTTAGTCCTTTTCTTTTACCTTTCATTTAATTGTGCAGAGATTTCTCTGTATGGGCAACGTGCTGGCATCAAAGAATATCAGTTTACATATATAACAAGTGTAATAAGATTCCACCAAAGGACATTCTATATGTTTTCTTGTTGCTTTAACACTGAAAGATTTCCAAGAATAAAAATTCCTGCATAAACAATTCCAGGATTATGTAGTACTATTTCTTGAGACCGTTTCTGAGAGTGATTGTACCTTCTAATACATGGTAGAAAAACAGATTCAACAGTGGAAATTACTGCATGAAAATCTAACCTGGTTTTAATTTTTACTGTATTTCTGCAAACCATTTTAAACAAACTTGCCTAAGGAAAATTTATCAAATCCTAAGCGTGCAAGGGGTATGAAAAGTTGAATAGTTCTCATCTTTGTTCTCTCAAGACATCACAGGAATTATTCCAAACTAATTCACAAAGCGTTACAGAAACTAGTCTTCATATCACAGAGTTTTTGTGGATTTTGGCAGTAACAAAATAGATATAGCCACAGCTTAACTTGTTTCTCCAAAAGCTTCAATTAAAATGATATGTTTATATACTACTAGTCTGCCTTAGAAACTGCAAAAACAGCAGCAATCAAAAACATAAGATTTAACATTTAATAGAGTCAAATTTAATATTTGGAAGGACTGTCAAAACATACAGCAGCTTGTAGATTAGAAGTGCTGCTCCAGCAAATAAAGTTGATTTTAAGTATTGCCCAGGGTATAATAAATTCTTGCCTTTGCCTTTATTAGGCCAATTACTGAGTGTGACAGAAACGAATAGCAAGAAAAGATAGGTAAGCCAGAACCTCAGCAGTGTTTCAAAGCCCTGGAAAAAAAAAATAAAAAAAAAAATAAAAAAAAATCAAGAGGCAGCAAGACCGTGTGAATTCATTTCCTGGCAATTTTCATCATAATGGCTTTAAATAGTTTACCAACATAATAACCTCATCTAGAAAACAGTTAATTAGCAAAAAAAAAAAAAAAAATCCTGAGAGAAATAAATTTTACCTGGTTGCTGGTGAGCAGAGCAGAATTTAGAGCACTGCCTTCTTGGATAAGCTCTTTTGCCGAGGAATGTTTTTCAGGTCAGTACTTACTCTCAAGAAATAGGCAGACACGGCAGGTCTTCATTTCTTAAAGATTCCAGTTACTGCAGTGATTCAGACAGCAAGACAGTGTTTGTTCAGGTTGTCACTTTGACCTTCCACGTAGAATGTTTACTGCTCACACCAGAATTCTCTTTTGGTGGGTGGGCTACTACAAATTTAGAGCTTGGGTGGCTACTAGCCATGGTCTACATTAGATTACAGGTATATATGAAAAGGATGTTCACAATAATAAATGGAAAATTATAATGCAGACTCAATGAAAAATATAGGTGAAAGTTATTGACAGGCGAAATTAACTTATAATTAAATAGACTTCTAATATTAAAATGTGGATTTTAATTTTTCTTAAGGTTTATTAGCACAGACCAAATTTGGGTTGTGTAATAATTGGAAAAGATGCACTTAGACTGTCATTACAAACTCAAGACTTTGTGAAAGTGCTAAGAAAGCACGTTATGCACGTTTAGTTAGACGAGATTCTGCCAGCAGTGCTGAAGTGTAGCAAATATCAGATTGTAATCAATTCAGCTTCATTCCAATTTCACATAGTTATGATCTTTTAAACTAATGCAGAGTATATGGCTTCCCAGAAATTTAGCTACTATTCTGTGCATTTTATCCTCTCTCACCTATTAATAAAATTATGATCTTTGGAGTTCATTCGGTGGAAAGTTATCGACCATCATTTCCTTCAGCTTCATTATTTTTCCATCTGAATTCCAAAGAACTTCACTAATTGAGAATTTTGAAGGCCAGTTTCTGCTATTTTGTTCCAACTATTGTTGTAAAAATCCGTGCGTGTTTTTAGAGAGAGGAAGATATTAACATTTCTTAATATTGCTTTACCTGCTTATTCTGTGGAATTCAGTGGAAAATAAAGACAGAAGCTGTACCTCAGTTCAGAAGCTGTAAACAAAAAAACAAGGCTCCTTTTTCTGGGGATATAGTGGGGGATCTTCCCATAATAACATGAAGTTGCTTTATTTTCCATCTGAATGCATATACCCTTTCCAACAAACTCCAGATTTCTTGGAAGAGCTATCTTGTCCCTGTGAATGCCTGTAAAATAGCAAACATATACATAATACCACAAAATAAATAAATAAAATAAAATAAAATAAATAAAATAAAATAAAATTGCTAACCTGGGATTTTGGTTCTGTATCAAGACACAGCAAAAGGAGCCCAGTGTGGAATTATCCTTTCCCATTTTGATATTTCTATCCTGGAAGGTTTACTATCCAAGAACTCCACATCATTGAGTTGTACAGAAAACTTAGGCAGTTAAATTGCTTTCAGTTGTTTTGAGAAATGCATAAATCCTAGACAACATGTAATTGTTGTGTTTCTAACTATAGAATGAGTTCTGATTTGTGATCCACATTCTTGACTTATGAAAATGGCACAACTTAAGACAAGGCACTGCTCCCTGATGAGGAAGCAGCAGAAATTTCCACTTGCATATATAACATCCCTTTATGAAAAATGGTTAAGACAGACACATCTCTCTTAGCGCTACAAAGCTGTTTCAAAAACAAATTATTTAAAGAAGGAAAAAGTAGCTGGACACATGTTGTCGCCTGATATTGCCCTCACAGAATAAACGATCTACTACTTAATCATGGTAACCACAGACAACAAGTTATTTCATGTTGCAAATAGAACAAAAAAACATAATGTGCAAAAAAACTCTTCATATTTAGAAAGAACTCTTCTGCTTGCATATAATTTTATACATCTTTCTCATAACTCCAAGACACCAGGGGGATTTGTTATAGCCTCATTGGGATTCTAGGTTTATTAAACTATGGAATTAACCAGATTCACCCACGCATGCAGTTTATTCACCTGTGAGAAATTTGAGTAATACTTTTTTGCAGAATATGCAAGACCAGATTTTCAGCCGGCCTCCAGTCCAGCCCTCACATTTTTCCTTACAAATGCAAAGTTACAAATATTACAAAACAATTCATTTCATTTCAAAGAAAAAAATGGAAGTGTAATTATTTGGTGGTGAGAATGGTTCTCCCCAGGTGGTGGTGTTACCAAAGTCTAACCAGACCTCACTTAGCATTAAAACCTCATCAGCAAAGAAAAAAACGACAGGTCATTATCATTGGTGATTCACTCCTGAAGGAAGCAGAAGGGCCAATGTGTAGACCAGATCCTCTACACAGAGAGGTCTGCTGTCTCCTGGAAGCCCGGGTAAGGACATAAGGAAGAAACTTCCTTCCCTAGTTCAGCCCTCGGATTACTATCCCCCATTGTTGTTTCAGGTAGGCAGCGATGATATAGAAAGAACTTTCCTAAAGACTATGAAAAAGGACTTCAGAGCCTTGGGAAAATAGGCAAAGGTTTTGGGAGCACAAGTTGTGTTCTCCTCTATCCCTCCAGTTATAGGGAATGATGAGGAACTAAATATGATGGGCCAATGGATTAATACCTGGCTCTGAGCCTGGTGTGCCTGGGCGATTTGGGTTTTTTGACCTCTGCTCTGTTTGCACAAGACCAGGCCTAGGTACAAATGGGGGTGGGGGTGTAACTGGGATCACTAGAACGGAGCTTGTATGTAATATCCAGTGCTCGTAGGAGAGGGATGCACCAGTAAGATGCCAGTAAAATCCCACTGTCTTGTGTCTTGGTGAAGGAGGAGGATGACTCATCCTTTTGTAGGAAGAACTTGAGGGTTGATGTGAGGCTGGCTGTGGAAAGACCTGAGTATGGTCATGAGGACATTAGGGCTACTGCCACTCAAAAGGAGGCCCAGCTCAGGTGCCTTTACACTAATGCATGCGCATGTAATAAACAGAAGGAGCTGGAGGCCATTGTGCAGTTGGAAAGCTATTGATAGAGTAGCCATCACGGAAATGTGGTGAAATGACTCTCGCAGTTGGAGTGCTGTGATTGTCGGCTACCGACTTTTCAAAAGATAGGCAAGGCAGGAAAGGCAGTGGTGTAGCCTTCTATGTTAAGAAACAATGTGAATGTATGGAAATTAATGATGGCGATGATAGGGTTGAGAGCTTATGAGTCAGAATAAAAGCAAAGGCCACTAAGACTGATATTACTGTGGGAGTCTGCTACAGGCCACCCAACCAGGATGAAGAGGTGGAAAAGACACTTTATAGAGAGTTGGGTGAGGTCCCAAGTTCTCTCCCCCTTGTTCTTTATGGGGGACTTCAACTTCCCAGACATCTGCTGGATTTATAATACAGCAGACAGGGAACAGTCCCAGAGGTTCCTAGAGTATGTGGGAGATAACTTCCTGACACAGCTGCTGACAAGGGAAAGCAAAATCCTGGACCTACTGTTTGTTAACAGATAAGGTCTTGTGGGAGATATAAAGGTTGGAGGCCATCTGGGGCACAGTGATCATGAGATGCTAGCTAGATTTCTTGTTCCTTGTTTAACCACAGAGGGGAGTCAGCAGTCCAGTACTGAGTTAACCAACTCAGTACTTTTCTCACCATTATCTAGTACCAGAACAAACAGAATGTAAGAGGAGTATGAAAAAACACAAGGAGAACAGCAGTATTTTGCAGCATATGGTGCGTTCCACTTAATGAAATGAAGGTTCATCACCAGTACAGCATGTTCACAGAGATGCATGCACCATTTTTGCCACAGTATGCAATAAATGACTTTCTAGTACAAAACATGTTTTCCTTCATTATTTTTCTGACTACTGCTATGTATACAGAACAAAACATGTATGTGATGAAACACAGCTCGAGAAATTCTACATTATCAGAGAAGACAGCAAAGACTAATATTATGCAATCTGCAGATCTAAACAGACTGTAAGGGCTTTAGGATTGAATTCCTTCATGCATTGCTAGCATTTCTGAGAAGGACCAGGATAAAGATCACATCACAGAAATGCACTGAATCAGAGTTCCGCAGCAGTCAGCAGAACAGAGTGACAGTCCAGTTGCAGAAAGCAGAACAGGATGGTATAAAACCTGCATCTATCACCAAGGACAACCACATCTCACCCTAGGACATACCAGACATTATTTCCCCATTAAAACCCTTTTTATGTGCACGAACTTGCATGCAAGTGCTAGTTAATTTACTGAGATACCTGCTGCTTACACTGTGTTGCTAAGTGGAGCTGCTGTACACACATTCAAGCTTACTGTCATCATGGAAAATAGAATTTTTATAATAGAGGTGAGCCATTGTTGAGAAATTGAAGTAATAACAGTTATTTTGGGGAAAGAGAGTGAAGAGTGTGACGGAGGTACATTTGCTCACTTATTTTGAGAAAATGAGACCAGATTCAGATGAGCATTGTTTCTCACATTACATCATTTTCACTTGAATTCTCTGTGCAGGTCTTTGTGACACCCAAGAAACCAACTACGAAGAAGTTAATTCTAAAATGCATACATGTTAGCAAAACCTTTCAAGAATAATGATATCAGTGCAGTTCTGTACACTGGCATCCTTTACAGCTCAAGACTGCAGGAAAAGCTTAAGACAAAGTACTCTTCTTCAGAGAGAAGAAATAGTGGAGGAATTGATGGGGGCAGAAGCATTTTTTGAAGTATAAATACTTCCCTTAAGTATTTAAAGTTAAAATTGATATAAACACACAAACATATACCAAAACCAAACACAAAATCCCTAGTTTGGATACCTTTGCAGTATGTTCTTTCTTTCATCCCTTCCATTTTCAGCAGCATCCAAACATACTTCCCTCATTTATTCCATGGAAGTTTTAGTATTTTCCAGTTTTCCAGTACAGTGACTGAAAGAAAAGCTTCTCATCTATGCTACAGAACTTAATATTGGCAAATAACAGCATTAAAAACAAAACAAAAAAATTCACATTAATCTCTTCAAAACAAAGTCTTTAAACAAAAAAAGTATAAAATCCTTTCAAATAACTTCCCTGCATACCACTGTATTTCTCACTCCTGCCATGCACATTACGTAATTCCAACATAATTATCTTAAACCCACTGAATCCAAAGTGTCTTAGTAAACATTTTCTATTTAACAAGTCAAAGAGGAGACATTTATCCACTAGTGATATCACAGACTACCTTACATACAATTACTTTACAACCTGTGGAATTCAGATGCATAACATCACTAGAAGAATGATATGTCATTCATAAAGTGTTTCTCAACTACTATTCTAGACCCAATTAATGCATTGCAGCAGGAAACATTTGCAGGATAGTTGTGCCTGTCATGAAAAGATAAGTTCAAATCTATGAAAAAACATTTGGAACTTCTCAACATTCAGGAGTCAAATACTGTATCATGTACATCATGGCTCATCTCACACCTCTCTCCACAAAACTTGCAAAAATATATATATATCCATCACATGGACACTCATTCAGGCCCTTACTCTGAAGTTTATGCAAGCCATAGTTCAAGCTTCCCTTATTTAACGGGGCCTTGATCTGATTGATGCTTTTGCACATCTCAGCATCTGCTTTTAGTGTTACCTAAACACGTAAATGAAAACATTTCAATCCATGTGTATGTAGGCAGAACAAAGTTCACTTTGCATCTGAAAAACCAGTGGCTGCAATTGTTTTTTATTATTGACAGTATTGAGAGCTCTCATTGAAAGGGTTGGGCTGTCTTGGAGTAGATTCCATAAACACACTGAATAGAAAGGTGTATTTATTTACTTCAACTAAATAAAACACGAGGTAAAATTCTTACAAGCTTCCTGTGATACTCATCAACACAGTGTCAAAGTACTTCTATTTATCAAAATACAGTGCTTCAAAAGCACTCAGGGAAGAGCACAGACAAAATTGTTGATCTCTGCACCCTATGAATGCTCTGATACTTTCAACAGAAACTATGTATTGTTTATCCTTTAATAGCAATGAGGAAACGGTGTCCCTGAGAGGTAAACAGAGTTTCCTACTAACAACCCAAAAGACAAGCAGCAAAATTGGAAAAAAATGTTCAACAAGTCTACTGCCTGTGCTGTACACCACAATGGATATCAATCAAGTGCCAAATATACACAAAAGTATAGAATATTTCTTAGCAGCCTTGGTTGTATTTGTCATTATCCTTAGTATATAGATAACATAATAGTTGCATAACATACTTCACTTAAAATTTCACACCTCCTTCTTCAGAATAGAGATCAAATCAGTGAGTATTTTCATAAGTGACTTGTGGGACACAATTGTGTGCATCCTAATTGGAGTGAAATTATCCCTCCTCTGATATTTTATTAGGGATCATAAACAGTGAGGTCAAATACAAGTTATTTATATACTTTTTTGAATAAGACTTAGCGGTCCATGGTGGTTGATGAACTAAAGACAATGATCTTGTTATTAATTATCAATATCTTCTGTAATGGATTTCCCAAATGTAGAAGCTATTTTAATAACAGGAAAAAAGTAAAAGTGCTGTTACTTAACAAAAAGGAACTAATGAATTTGGACTTCAGGCACTAAAATAATTTAGATTGTTATTTCCTTTCTGCAAAACAGGTCCGTTATATTTATGCCCAGCTCAAATCAGACCAATATGTCAAAAAAAAAAAAAAAAAAAAAGACAAAACAAAATACTAATTACATTCATAAGATGAAATTTCTTCACCTACTAGATTTTTAAGTCTTATCAGGAAACAGGCTTCAACTACTCAATTTTAAAAACTTTCTTCAATTTACAGTACAGAAACATACAAGGTTTAATATAGGAATTAAAACTGGAGCCTATACCACAGGAGCAGAGGCTACTAAAAATTAAAAAAAAAAAAAGAGTAAACCAACAGGAACAAATCTAAGAGGAACAATTCAGTTCTCAGTACTACTCAGACACAAATTTTATCTCAAGTCCCATCCCCAGGTGCATGTAAAAGAAATATTGGTGTTCAAAAGAAGGAAGACAGCAAGGAAAACGCAAAAATAATCCACTGTTCTCAAGAGTTAAAAAAACCCAATACTTGCAGAGCACTGCAGAAAGAAGGAGAGTAAGTTGTCCTCAGACTAGAATCATATAATTATGCTAGGATCTCGTGAAAAAGACAAGCTTTGATATTATAGACTCAGTTTCACAGACACAGTGTTTATCACTGTAATCTGTTTGGATATTGCAGAACTTGAGCCTCACACAGACAAGACACTCTTGCTTGAGGATTTCAACTCCTGTCTGATGAAACTGCTAACTTACCTGCTAGTAGATCCTAGGACCTTCAGCTCCACCTCTGCTTTATCATTGACTCTGTGCTGGCTTCAGCTGTGAATTTAACAGCTTCAGCCTGGTCATCTACCCTAGTCCAGATGTTCACAAAACAGCTGGATTTCAACAAACCAAGTTGCAAATGTCACTAAGGCCAAAGAAGTGGTTACTTCTGCTTTTCATCATGCAACTCCAAAATCAAACGTAATTCTTAGAAAGCTTTAGAAAAAATGGAATGCAAATATTCAAAAGAGAACATTTTCCCCTTCAGGCCTTCTTTTGGCATCTGCTGTCTCAGTGCTCAGCAGTGGACTGAACTTGGCTCTGAACAGCTTCACCAACCCATTCAATACATTTCTTATTAACATCTCTTACCCTCCAACTGCTGTTGCTTGGTAGGATTAGAGAACTGGCAGGTGAGAAATTTGGATAATTACATTTATTATACTGCCTTCCTTTGCCATACTACAGCTTGCTCTCCTCCCTTATTTCAGAGATCTTTCTATGCTCTCATAAAATATATTTATTACTTTCCTCTAGAGATCTCCCACAGGCAAAACGTAGGTGGATTAGTAGTTATGAATTAGTCTTGGCAGTGCTCTTTTGCCTCCCTAGATGTGGTAGAGAGCCACAACTACTTTTACAATTCTCTTATCAAGTAGGATGTAAGGAAGAATGACTAAACTAAGCAGGTTTACTGGTGAAAAATTTTTTGACAGGTTTCTTGTTTCCTGACAGCATCTATCATCCAGGCTTTACTAAGGTTAGACTCATGAACTACTCTAAGGCAGGGAGGCATGCTCCGACCATTTCATTCATAAGAATTGGAGCTTGAAGATGTTGAGAGACTTACAAATTCAATTAAAACAAGAGAGATTGATTCTGACACCTTGCCCATTGCATTAAGTACTGAGACCAACAGTTTTCTACTCCATGCAAATTATACACATCTGAAATTAAATAGTCTTCCATCTGCATGTATTTGCCACCCACTTACTTCAAATTATCTAAGACTGTTTTACATCACACCTCCCAAAACATTTTCTCTGCCTTCCATGCTTGGAATTTCAATGTTGTGATATGTACCTAATACATTTGATTGTGCTGTTTTAGCTTTTCTCTTTAGCATCAGTTTCAGGTTAGAATGAGCAGCTACATTTTTGAAGGGATACTGTATATCAGTCAAAATACTGGGAGGCATCTTAACAGTCTGAGAAATTACTAGGGCTGTTCTGAAAGTAATGCCTCCTATTTTATTATGTCAGTCCACAACAACAGTCAGTGTTACAGCAGTAGAGGTTGAACCTTCACACCAATACTGCCTTACATTTTGTTCTGTGTGACAGATGGAAGTAGGGGGGCAGTCTGACAAAATGGCATTTGACATGTGAGTGCTTATGAAGTAAAGATGTGTCACTGAACTCCTCCATGTGGAAAAAATGGCACCCACTGACATTTGCTGAATGTTTACAGTGACCAAACAGTGGATGTAAGCTCAGTGAGTCGTGGACAGTACGTTTGAGCAGTGATGATAGCAGGTCATCGATGCCAGTGTTATAAGCATGGCATGCAGGCTCTTATTCATCGCTGATGAAAATGCATAGCTGATGGTAGTGACTGTTGAAAAAAGTAGTGTTTTGTAGCTGAGAATTTGCTCTATCCAATAGTGATATTGTGCTCTGTTGTCATTCCCGTGGAAATAAATAGGAGGCATTTCTTTTGGAGCAACCATGTAAAAAAACAGTAAAACACTAAAATCTTTTCTAAAAGGAAGACACTGACTATCTACTTTAACCTCCTCCTCATCCAAATTTTACTTTATTGGACGTATTAAGGCACATATAATAATTATGACTTAATAAATTAATATACAATATTATTTGTAGCTGGAAATACCCATAGCTTCAGCATTTAATTTCTTCCATAAATGTCTAGATACTGACACAATTAGGTTATGATGCATGGGTATTTCTGCTTACTGGAAATTTGAGAGCAAAACGGCTCTACATTTTGAATGGGCTCATAAATATAGATTGAATTTAATTTTTTAACACAGAGAATCCATTTTCCCTTTGTTTGGTTGCTTTGGTGGCTGCTTGAGAGAAATATTTTCTATAAATATTTTTGTTTTGTACGACTAATTAGTCCATATATCAGTACATGGTAATATGGCAGAGATTACCCTCAGATCAATAGAAAGCAACTGATTGAATATACTTACCTTCTCCACAATTTATCTACCTCTAATGTCTCCGCATTTTCTTCTGCTGCTTTCAAACACTATCTTGCCTTCCTTCGCAACCCATTTCCCATTCTTCAAATATAAACAGCAACTTCCTCAGTATGAATACTTTCTACTGAAGACCAGATTTCTCCTGTTTTCTACCATGTGCACCAAGCTGACGAAGTGCATAAATGAACAATAACAAGATAATCATAGATTGTTTTGATTCTGTAGTAGAATTTTTACAAGCTTTCCATCTTCACATTATTTATTAGTGTCACTTATTGGTATTAAAATGTGCCAGTTTTCAAGCATAAACACGTATCTAAGTGTGGAGAGGAAAACTACAAATGTAAAATTCCTGTAACAGATGTCAGAGACTAATTTAGAAGTCAGTTTAGAATGGCAAACATTCAAAAAAAATTAACATAACTAAGCACTTGCTCAACTTGAAGTATCTATTTTAATAACACTGAAGATAATTCTAATGCATTTTTTTCTTCCTAGTCTATAATGTATATAACTACAAATGTTTTGTGATGGTTGAGAAGAGGTAGGATCTTTCTGAGCATGTTCCACTTGTGTGCTCCATTGCTATTTGCTGGATGCTGTTATCATCCAGCCCTCCACATCATTAAGACCCAAAACCAGAGAAGACAAAACTGGTTTTGTTATTACTTTTACCAACAAGCACGTGAGTGGTAACACTCGTGGTGCAATTAGTGCAATATTAATGGAGATGTGCAACTAAAGCTGTTTTATTTTTTTCCCTACCTGTCACTCTTAACAAAGGAAGACAAGTGGAAGTGGAAAGAGGACAAGGTAACCTTCCATCCCTTAACCATGCCTCGAAGAAGAAAACAGACTGAAAAACCATATTAGAAAAGAGAGAACTCTGATGGACATGAAACAGATATTCTCTTGGCAGTTTGGATTCAGTCTCCATGGACTGACCAGATTGCATTCACTCACAACCTAGTTCAGGTCCACTGAGTGCAAAGGAAAGCCTTAACTTGATTTCAGCAAAACAGAGTCAGGTTTTAAATTCTCCTGAAATATAATTTCAGGATAGGAAAAAGTAATCCCTTAGGCATTATCTCTGATTCTACTTTAATCTGCAACATTTGTACAGTTCCTTGCACCATTTATTGTGCATTATTCTACTGCAGCACTTCAATTATTCTCATTTCAATGTTTCCACAGACCCAGCAGTTCTGGTGACAAATGTCTTAATTTTAAAAGCTGGTCAGCATGGAGGCATTATTTCTGTCCAACAGAGAAAGGAACTCCCCAGCTGAAGCTGTTTTCACCAACAATTTGTTTGCCAGCAGCATGTTTTCCTGTTTAATCCATGTTAACATTTTGTACAGAGTTATCCTAACTGGCATGTATTCTATCTGATAAACATCTCCTCTTTTCCCTCACGGAAACATTATTTATTTATGACATTATTGTTACAGACAACTAAACAGCCAAGAGGGAAGCACATTTGCTTTTCTACAAATACCTGCACATGCTGTTAAACCTGCACATTTTTCTACAGAAATGTACAAAACTTGGTAAAAGATTTCCTAGCATGCTCTGCATCCACTGAGAACAAGGAACAGACACAGACATGTGCAGCACTACAGAATTCAGCAAGAGTTCAGAACTAGAGGATAAAAATAATAACATTGCAGGTTGCTAGTTGATATGTGAAGATTTCTCCTTTCCGGTCCAGGTTTCATGACTCTAGGACAAACATTTGAGATTACTCAAACCAAGAGCTGTTTTCATTCATGTTCTCTGCGTCTTTATCAATGTAAGAAGTACTTCTGCATTATTAGAAAACTCATGCCCAATAAATGTAAGTTAACATCAAATAGTTTGTGTTTGAGGCCATGATGCCCTGCAGGCAGCTTCGTGAATGAGGTTGAATTAAGGAGAAGACAGTTTAAAGCAAAATTTTCAAAGTGCCCAAGAAGGAAACACCTTTTAATAAATTCACTCTCACTTCATCAATTAGTACCATGCACTGGATCTTTGGTGACAGAAAGGCATACCCATTCACAGAAGAACAGAAAGATCTCTTGTTCAAAATGCCATTGGAAGCTGTGGTTGCTCACCATTATGAGTCACTACTCTACGCCCAGCTGGGACCAGCAGTCTCCCATTTCCTTGAAGATCCCAGTTCATCCAGGCTCTGTATCTTTATCAAAGTACAAAGATTTTTCTGTACCTACTTGGTTTCCCACTCTTGATATGATCTCTGTCTCAATGCGCAAGCTTCTTTAGCGCATTCACATCTTCAAACTATGTGAAACAGCTTAAGATGTAACACTTATCCCCAGTTATTATTCTTGATTCTTCTCACTCTGGGCTGAAACAGAAAAAGAATGGTTTCTGCAGAAAGGCTCAAGTCAAAGGAGCAAACAGGCCAAAACAGGAAGAAAGAAACTTCACTGACTGTGGACAGCAAGACCAAGGTAATCCTTAATGATAGATTCATTTTCTTGTAATATTTACGTAAGTAATATATATGAGGGACGCTCCAAAAGTACTGCGTCCTACTTTATTTTGCTGGTTCACAAGAACAGAGATGGAAGTCAGTTGCGTGGCAGCAGAGACTGAGCTTTTCCATCAGTACTCCATTAAATTTTGTTGCCGTGTGACAGATGGCAGCAGAGGAGCAGTCTCACAAAATGGTTTCTAACATAGAAGCACATACCATGCTAAGGTGTATCACCGAATTCCTCCATGTGGAAAAAATTGGCACCCACTGATATTCATTGACACTATTTGAACATTTAAGGAGATAAAACAGTTGATGTGAGCACAGTGAGGCAGTGGGTGGTGCATTTCAACAGTGGTGAGGGCATCTGTGGGCCACCTCTACTGGTACAGATTATTACTAGCAAGGCAAGCAAGTTCTTGTTCATCACTGCAGAAAATGCACAGCTATGGAGCAGCTAGGTGCTGACTACATACAAAAATAGCGTTTCATAACTGAGAATTTACTCTATCCAATAGTGTTACTTTGCTCTTTGTTTCTGCTGCACTTTACAAGGAAATAAACAGGAGGCATTACTTTCAGAGTGATTCACAAAAGCATTGAAAATAAGTGATATTTTAATAGTATTTTTTACCTGAAGATTTTATAGGGCTTACCAAATATTTCAATTGTGTTAGATAGAAAAGAGTTTGTGTAATATATGAACATACATAGGTAATAGCTGTGTTTGAGCATCTACTGATCAGCTTATTTGTAAATTATTTACTAAATTAAATCACCCTTATCTGCTGTAGTTGTATCTCAGCTAAAGAAAGTTATTTAGGCCCTTACCAGCTTCGTAGCATAGAAGATTTTGTGACCTTCTGGAGCTTCATGAACAGAGTCTGTTTCCATCAATACAAACCTTTGCAACAAAAGCAACACATCTTGGTAATAATAAATACAAAATCCATGAGATATATTCCTCATTACTCAGAATGATAGCCACAGCTTACAGAAGGCATGATGGCAGAAAACTTAACACAAAACTCTCTGCAGGCCATGAACTTGTACACATATCCACTGTCTATGTCAAGTTTATTACCTAATGTGCCTGTCACTATGAGCGAATGCCTTGACTGCAGTTACACATGTTTATTAAACAGAGAAAGAAAAGTCTGCATATCCAAATATGCATCCTTCAGGGGCTGAGCTTGTAAAAGTGCAAAGCAGCCACTACATCACCTCTTAGCCAGGGATCACAGGAGGGATCACCACCACCAGTGGAGCAGGAGACAAAGCACTGCAGTCATCATACAGTCAGAGAGCTTGTGAGAGGGTCAGTAATGCAGACAGCAGAAATAATTGTTGGCAAGTCAAGAGGGGAACGAATATACTTTTCAAAAAACTTCACAAGAAACAATGAGTGATGTGGAAAAATTTTAGTTTAGCCATTTTCTTTCTTTTTTTTTTTTTTCCCTGTTTCCAGTATTTCTGGGAGGTCACACTGCTGATTAAGATGTCTCACCTGCCTAATATTTCTCAGCTAAATTGGATGAAGCATGAAGCAAGTCTTACAAAAAGTATGTCTGCTTCCCCCACAGCACAACCTTGAAAAACACATCTTATTTCTAACATACATCTCAAGTTTCTGAGCTTCTAACAATGCTGAGCAAATAAGATTCAGGTGGTTCTAAACCCTTCTTGATGCCTTGTGCTGGCTGCATTTTCAAAGCCATTAGTTCCATAACTCCAGCCATGCCGCAGCCACTGGGGGCAATGACTGCAAAGACGACAGGCCAAGCTCAGAAACCTTGCATTCAGTGCACAAAAAAACGTGGCAGCATGCAGACTGTCTACTTAAATACGTCTTAGCACAAAACATTATAGGCTGAGAGTTTCAACACATTCCAACAAAAACTTGTGTCAAAATCTTTGGGCTTCAGAAGGAGCCGATTAGCTGGGCTTCTTTAGATGCCTTTGAAAATCTGTGATTTAATAATTACACTCTTCATCATTTTTATCTCTCTATATACGTATGTATGTATAAATACATACACACAGCGTGCTCTTAACTGCCGTGCTGCTCCACACTCAGGTTAGCCTGCCATCCTGCGGCTACAAGGAAAACAACGCTCTGTTTAACCTAACATCTGTACACCGTCTGGATGCACGCAAGCATGCTAATGTCTATATTATAATTTAGGCAAAAACAAAACAGCTCTTGAGCAATGCAGACAATTATTTCACTTAATTAGATGTGGTGGGGTCTTGTATGCTGATTAGACAAGCTGGTATAGAATTGTAAAGGCAAACCAGCGTTACAAATTAAGCAAAATTATTGTTAACTAAACTGCAGCAGGTAATACTTTGCTCAAAACTGTATCAGTATCTAATCTGAAATAAGAATTGCCAGGATAGCTCTAGTAGGCATTCTCATATTTTCATGTTAACTATTAGTTAGATTTCTTCCATAGGAAACAACCCACTCCTGCTGCAAGAGTAAAACTTCCATGCAGTGGACAAGAGAAAAAAAAGTCCCATCATACAGGAAGATGAACGACTAAAGGAATTACTTTTGCTCAAGCACACAGGAATAGCAAGGGTGGGTGGGTGCAGCGAGAGGGGTGGGGGTGTCACCCACCTGGCCTATTGATTCATTTTAAAGAAAAGTGACTTTCCTATCAGAAGAAAAATCCTCCTTCTTTTAGGAGGATTTGCTGTGCTGTCTGAAAAGGCTCAACACTCAACTCCCGTTCTCCTTTTTGGCAAAGAGGAGAACAATCAAGCAATAACACAGAGAAAATAATTGGTGCAGTTTGATTAGTTTCCACACCAGATGTTCCCACATATATACACATCTCCCCAGCTCTCTTTCTCCAGCCAAGAGTGTGCACAGCTGATTCTCATACAGTCAACACCAAAACTATTTCACAGACATGTTAGCACAGACAGACCCCACCACTTCCCCAGGGGCCTGCTCCCTTTTCCATTGAAATTAGGGCATCATTGCGCTCATTGTCTTAAGAGAGCACCAGAGAAGTTGCTGGAAAAACATCTGCTGCTCTGTAACACACCTACGCTTGCACCTCTTGCAGCCTATGATTTCCATTTTACATATTCTCTCAGCTTTCTTGCTGGCACCATAAGGCACTAATGCTGTTCTTCTGACCAGTTCTGGACTTTCATTCTTCATAAAGTGGCAACTATAATGTTGCATTTCATGATTGTACCTGTGACTCAATAAACCTTAAATCTGGTACAAGTGTTCCCAAATGAAAACAGCAGTCATAGTTTCTACGAAACTCCTCGAGGGCAATCCCCAGCTCATAGAAAAACATTATGAGAAATTCTAAAATCCTAAATCATCTGCCTATTTTTAAAAAACTTTCTTACTTAATATTGACAAATTATTTTATAGCCTTGGAGCTTTGTATCTGGTACTAATTGCTCTGGATCCAAGTGAGAAATTCACTGTAAGATGCAGAAGGAAATTGAGATAATATACCTCTCCCCTTCCTAGATCAGTTTGCCTTCACGACTCCGTGCCTTGTTACAGAAGACAAACACATGGGACACTCTTTGAAGGAGAACTTATGCTTTCTTGACGGAAATTAAATGTGATCTAAGGTGGAAACATGCTGGTGGAGCAGAAGTAACAGCTGAGATGAAATCATCCTATATACCAACAGCGTTGTCAATGAGCTTTTTTTTTTTTTTTTTTTTTTTTTTTTTTACCACTAGGTTCTCAGGGTGTGCATCTGACAACCAGTCATTTCCACATGGATGATCACTTGCAAGTGAATGTTAAAGACGACTAAAGGGGTCCAGTTATCAGCTGAAAACAGCTACTCTCCCAAAGGGACGTTTTAAATGCTTAGGTGTCAGGTTAGCCAGATGACCTTAGCTATCTAAAATCATAAACACAATTTTAGGAGGCAAAGGACTGCAGGAACTGATCTGTAAGTTGTGATTCAGGGAGAAAAAATGGCCAGTATCTACTTCTGAAGTCCCCATAAAGAGGCAGCGTGGTACTGTATTATGCCAGTACAGTAAGATTGGGTAAATGCTGACAACAGATTGGCAAAGGGCAGGATAGCACAGGCAGGAAGTGAGGGAATACATAAGAAAGAACACAAGGTTAAAGTAGTCAGTCTTGCTTTACAGTCTAATAAGCAAGCATCTCTTCAGATCAAGGAGTGCAGTGGGCATCATATTAGTCTCCTAATGCTTGAAGGGAAGTTGTACTGATAATTAGATGTAGATGATCTACAAAACAATACAGCTCATTGTTTTGGGCTTGAAATATCACAGCATCTAAACGTTTTTATTGTGGCTGCTAATCCAGCATATAACTCTTGTGTAAACCCAGGGAGAAAGAGAAAAGGGCACACAATATAAAGTACAAGAATTCACTGCTATACTTCTCATTTTACTTCAGGGAAAATGAAGGCAAATTACATGGCTAACATGACTGTAAATCACTGAAAGTAAAATTAAAAAACACATCTGCATTTAGTACATGAAGCCCCATTTCCTGAACTTTGCTGGAGTTATGCCAGGGACTTCAATGTAGCCACGATTTCATCCTGAAAACATCTCAAGTCAAACTGTGAGAAAATGGAGGCCTGCCAATGTATCAAGATGTGAGGAACACTGCCTACATGTCTTAAGAAAAAAAAAAAACCAACCAACACATACCCCTTTGTTATAAGAATGTTTCTATTCATAAGGAAATAATAACAAATTTACATCATAACTGGATGGTAACCATCCCTCCCACATACACAGCTGGTGCGAACTCCTACTCTACTTATAACAGAGGAAACACCCAGGCATGTTTCAGCTGTATTAATGGAACCTGATTTTTAAAGCTCTAAGGATGCAGATAATGACATGTGATTTCCAAACACATCAGATCTTTGTAAATCTGGCCCCGAGGTCCACTGAAAATAAAGCAAGGCACAGAATGTTTTACCACATTCCAGCACATCCTGGAGAGGTGACAAGTGAAAGCAAATGTAACAGAGAAAAATAGCATTGTCTAGTAAAACAGAGGGCATCTTGCACAAGCTGAAACAGTGCACAAACATCCCATTTGGTCCCTTCCTCCCCATGATCTGAAAGCTTCATCATCAGAAATGCTTACACAGATTAAATGGTAACCAAATGCCTCCCTCGCCCCCTTCAACAAACTAATTTCTGTTGCAGTTATAAACACAAACAAAAAAGATTCTTCAATGAGCCCAGGAGACAGCAGATGTTAATTATAGCAAAATGGTATCAAAGCCAAATTGAAATGTGTTTGGTTTGGTTTTGCATGATTAGTTCAGCAGCAGTACCAAAAAAATCTAAACTACATGGTATGCGAAGCCTGATCACTTGACAAAGATGTATGTAGGCTTGCCCATGTTATATAGATAACAACATGTCACCTACGTAGTTAATAGCAATTGCCCTTAAGCTAATACATTATATGTCTTTTTGACAAGAGGAATGACTGGGTTCTGACAAAGAGTAATTGTAATTTCAAATGAAAACTTTAAAACATAACTTAAATCAAAGATAAAATCATTAGTGAAAAATGTAGGGGATCAGACAGAAGCGTATAGCTTTACAGGAGTTATCAGCAGATTGACTGACCTTAATTTAGCCCTATTAAGCATTCACACAATCATAGAGTGACCCAGGTTGGAAGGGACCTCAAGAATCAAAGCTCCAACACCCTGCCGCATGCAGCGCCACCAACCTCCATATCTAATACTAGACCAGATTCAACGCAGTTAAAGCCACAGTAGTAAGTTAAAATGATATTTACAGCACTTTGAGATTACGGTACCCTCAGTGTTCAAGGAGCTTCAGCCCTAATCAGAAGACTGTTCCTTGGAAGTTCCAATTTCCATTAAACCAGAAGCTTAATAATCCAATTCTTCAGCTTTTTACTAATTCAAAACTGTCAAGTTACTGAAAACACACTGAAGCTACACAGCATACCAAAATGAGGAATACAGTCACATCCTCCAGTTTCAGCTTCAGTGCTGCTCCAACACACCCTTTCTAGGACATAATGATGAGGGCTGAACAGTAAGTACTGCAAATTTCTCCTTCCAGACCTCAGACTTCTGCAGTATGCCATTGTCTCACTTTCAGCACTATAAATTAAGCTCACTAAATATTCCAATCAATTACTTTTTGATATACTGCCTTCCATGGCATTTTCCTCTTACATTTATTAGTGCACTAGTATTTCCTCAGGGAGCGTTGTGTGCTAGAATTATATAGCAAAGAACATGCCATTCTTTTAAAATGTCTTCTTTCCTTCCAGTGCAAGTTTAGGCTGTACCCTGTAGGGTGTCCCCAAACTAATCACTTCTCTCTCCAGGCCTAGCAGAGACCTCTACCTCTTTGGATATCAGCTTTTCTCATCACAGCAACAATGAGAATACTGATCAAAAGTTCTCCCTGAATATGACTGCACTAACAAGCTAACAGATGTAAATGTCTTCTGGTATACACTTATAACAGAGTTCTGCTTGATATCTTGCATTCAAATGCACTGCTTACAGTTTTCCTATGAGGAATAATGGATACAATCACAAGCAAAAAGTGCCAGTCCAGAGTCCCTTACAGTGCTGCTAGGTAATGCAGATTTTAGGATTACTCTTCTTATGCTGGCCAATACTCAGCACCAAACATGTGGGTAACCCAGTCAGAAGATCCTTGTACTAGCCACAGGGCAAATGGATGGTGGAAATGCAACAGCAGCTCTTCACAACCTGCGGACTAAACACACTTACTGATCAACTGGATCGTGTTTTGCAGTAGGTGGAAGCATATTCTGTGAATATGAAATATTGCTTTGTGTTCTACCAGTTCTCCTAAACATTTTGCCATTTGGGTCCACCAATTTGTTATCGTTATTTACATATATCACTGTTGTCACATGCAGACACACAACCTTCACCCCAACCCTCAGAACCATTATTCTTTGCTTCAGCAGTACAATTCTCCATTTCTTTAAATCAATCCATACCTAATATTGTTACTAGGAGGGAAAAAAAGCCTCTGAGACAGTAATATCTTTGCTAAAAGTACATAGTTTTCCCAGTGTAAAAACTGTAGTCCTTAAGTCTGATGTTACTTATTCTTAAAGTACCAAAACCTAATAAGGAAGCCCTGTCTACAGAGTATTGATAATTCACAAGGCCACAGAGCGAGTGGGTGGGGGTTCTTTGAAATGTTAATAAATCCTGGGAGAATCAATAAAACCATTTGTTTAGTTCTAGCACCTGATTTTAGACAATAATATATTCATGCTACTGCTTGTCTAGTTATATTAGAAATTACAGGATCTGCTCAACAGCAAAAAGATTATTGATTTGCATGTAAAATCAAGCACAAAATACTAGCTGCTTATAGGAAATTCAGATTTGCTGTGAACAGTGTCTGTAAACAGCTTCCCAACTCCAGTGCAACAGGAATGCATACCTCTAAGGAAGCAAGCTAAACAAATCAACAGTTCACATCTCATACAGCAGCCACTGAACCACCTTCTGTAAGGTAAGAAACTTTCCAACTCTGATACAAGTAACACCAAAGAACTCTAGTTTTCAACAGTTTTTAAGGGGAAGATTAGGGAAGGAGAAAATGACCTGTGACAAATGTCACTATTTACCATTCAGGCAGCTTTTCACAATACTACCCCCTTTCACTATACTTGCTTGATATATATACAGAATTTTAAAAATATGAAAGCTTATCTAGCTAGTACTACTTAACTACTAACCAGTGAGCACTTGCTGGTCCAAAGCACACCAGTGAGTAGCACATTCTGGTCAAAAGGAGTTTGTTGCTCAAGCGTAATTGTGAGCCCATAAACATTCCTGCCCAAAGGAGACAAAGGTAACAGTGATGGGTAGATGCTTTGTGTCAATTATTACACAGAATACTTTTACTATTATTTTCTTAATCTATGGAATTTAAAAAAGAATCCCTCTTGACCATTTCTGCAATACTCAGAAATTACAAATCCCCCACAATATTTTTAATGACTTGAAAAATGAACATTGAGTCTCAGATACTCTAGTAGCTGCAGTAACATAATAAAATCCTATTTCCATTCAGGTGAGCAAATTGACTGTGCCCCTGTAGATTTCAATTGTCAAGTTCCCTAATTTTGTTCTTCTGGCTGCATAGCATTTCTATGATCAGTAAGAACATACAGCTCTTTAGCATTTACTTTTCACTGCTTGCTTTTTCATCTATGTATGGATTGAGGATTCAACTTAATTTGGGCTTTGCCACATGTAAGACCATTCTTGACAATCTTTTGTTATCTCAAATAATAATAAAATCTCACAATTTCTAAAGCAGACAGATAAAGTATGGCCTTAAAAAAAAAAAACAGAAACATTGTTAATAAGCATGACATTAGCTTCTCAGCCTCAAGAACTCATGAACAGTGAGACAGTCCATCTTCATCCAACAGATATTTGCTGCCCTGTGGCTAATTCATAACTCAACAAATGTGAAAATGTTTGAGACTTTCCTGCATTTGCCACTGTAATCAAAAATCCCAAGCAAGACTAACTAAGCAGGGAGAACATAAAGACAATTAATGTTTTTCAACTCTTTTCCACAGATCTTTCTAGTTTTGCCCCAAATACCAGTCATCAAAGCAATTCCTTTAATGGAACAAAGAGCTGGATAGAAGCTATAGATCTTGATTCTTGTTCTACGTTATTTTTGATACTCCAGGATTATTGTAGATGTTAGGTCCAAGTGTAGGAATGCTCAGCTCCCACAGACATAATGTGAGACTGTGTCACTTTTAGGCTACATCTTTAACATCAGCTTCCATATATGTGAGCTAACGTGTTCCCCCCTACACAAAGAATATCTGTCTGCTTGAGTTGCAGATGGAATATAACTTTTTGGACAGTTTTTACATGATTACCAGAGAACTATGACTTATTCTAAGACATGTCCTCAGGCATTATCACCAATAAAACTCATGCAGCTGAATAATTCTCAAGAACATTCATCTTGACTGATGCATATGGCTTTAGTTTGCACTTGTCCGTATCCTTTTGACAATGAAAAGTCCATGTAAAACAAAACTTTTCAGTTCTGGTCAAGCTTGAACTGTTTCTGAGGATGTTGGCTATATTCTACATTCCCTATGGTCTGTGCTTAAGAAATTTCTCATCTCACAGAAGCCTGAAGCAAATATAATACAGAACATAACAGTAAGTTCTGATCTTGAAAGTAGAAGCAACTCTGTTTGGGATTTTCGCCCTCCTCCTAACAAGCTACTGTGATCTGAGGCACAACAGAACCTAAGCAGAACTGTACAAAGTATTTTGAAATTTAAAATCTCTGGAAAGTTCCATTACTCAACAAATGTTACAATGGGTGTTCAGTTCCCCTTAAGCAAAATTCCTCTAAACCTCTCAAGAAACCAAATCCAGATTGCCCGATAAATTCTTTCATAAGAAAATACAAGTATTGAGTAGGTGACATGATGATCCTATTAATGTTCTATATTGAACATACGGAACACTATTACCAAAGAAATAAATGAGAAAAAAACAATTACAAAAAAATGTTACCTTTCACAAAAGCAATGAATTTTGACTGTGCTTAAGTTCATGTTTTGCCACTGAATTTGACATAACCTGTATTCCATAAGGTTTCTTATGGAATATACACCCCACACATACATATTCACCCCACACTGTGCTACTATGCTGGAAAGAGTTCCTAGCTGCTTTAATATGCATACTTCAACAAGTTGACGTTAATGCTCTACTAAGCATTTTTCACAGTGTCTATAGGAAAAAGGCAGTTAAATGCTTCTTGCACTGGTGAGTATAATATGAAACTACTGCCCATGGCAAGCTACTCCTCCTGATAATTTAATACAAGCTAGCAAAAAAACATCTCTCTGGGTATTGCTTACTGACACGGGATTGACTGGAGCAGTCTTTTGTTCACATGGTTAGAAGAAAGGAAGAGATAGAAAGGAAGCAGAGAAAAAAGCCAGAAATGAAATATTTTTTGAACTAAGTATCCATCAGAAAGCTTAATTTCTAAAAATGAAAATGATTCTTGGTCTGAAAAATTGAAAATTCTGTACCCTCCACAAGTTTACTGCCTGCATCAAGAAAATAACATGATTTTTCCCTGAATCCTCTCTTAAAAGGATGCAAGGTTCCAAATGATGGCTAATTACATGGAAAACAATGAAACAGGTATTCTGTATGCCTATCTGAATGTATACTATGTCAATCTTATCATACAGACACACTTGTAATCAGTATCAAGATATTTTTAATATAGTTCTTAGAACTTATTTAATTAATCAGTGGACCAAATCTTCAAATCTTGACATTTTGCAGAATAGTGCTACACAAAGACTTATCAACACCTGCTCCAATATAAGCAACCACCAATACAAGAGATTCAATGACTACATGGTTCTTCACATAGCAGCCATAGCATAAGCTCCAAATATCAGCCAAGAGAACAGGTTATGGATTCCTATTAAATATTACTTAGTAATCCTTCTCTAATAAATGTTTTGCTGAATACTTTTAGCAATTAGAGTGACATTCAAGTAAAGCTTCTTGCTCTTCACAGTGCATTACTAACAGAGGGCCAAAAGAGAAAATATCTAGCCTTATGAGTCTTATTGCCTAGATGCATATTATTTGGGCTACAGTTCTTTTCTGTGCTTACTGACTTATTTAACTGATAACTACAAAATACTTATAACAATCCAAAAATCAGAACTCAAATCAGCTGCATTTAGGAGATAAACCATTGTATCTGTGCATACATATTTAAAATGCAGAGAAAGGATGCTCCACCAAGAGCTGACATGGTTATTATTAATCTACAAGAAGTCAAACAAGGAGACAATGGGTTTTTTTTCCTAATGCCCTACAGCATTTTGCAGTAGGAGGAAAAGAGAGAACATGACTGGCAATATTTTCAATACAAATCCTTTGGGTACCTGTTTGTGTGTTTACTGGCTTACTACCGAAGATACAATATTAAAGGGTCTTTGCACATTTGTAGGGTTATTTTTTTTTATTGTTTAGTTGTTTTTTTTTGTTTTTTTGTTTGTTTTTTGTTTTTTATTCTTTTTTAATATTCTATAAGTCTGAGGAGTTGTAATCAAGCTCTAGTGGCAGGAAGTCTCTGCCCGAATTTCCACATTCGGACAATGTCAAAAAAAAGTGTACATTCCCTGAAAGTGTGAATGAAAGTTGCAAAGATAGAAAAATTTTAACTGGATCATCTTTAAATTACTGAAGCTTGATTTTCCAAAGCTCACTATCTAGAAAAAATGTAATGCTATATGGATTCCAAAAGCAATAAGCATTCTAATATTTCAGTTCGTCTCTACCTGATCCAACTGGATATGCTATACAACTAGAGAAGCAACAGATCATTCTTTAAATAAAATAAGAATAGGAAACCTGCCACTGCGTCTTCTAGTTGGAACTATTCCTGAAAATATTATGCAAAACCTCCACATTAGAGCACAATACATTCAAAGGCTCTTTCATCTAAACAATTTTGATGACACCAAAGAGCCACACCCAGAACTTAACAGAACACACAGTTCCAGGCAGTTTTATCTTTCATCCACCACAAACACAAATCACTCCAAGTTTAACAACGCTATATTCAGAACCAAGAGAATAAAACGGCCTCCAACTCCTCTAGTAAGCATTCCCTTCTCTTGCATTAGAAAAAAAGAAAAAAAGAAAAAAGAAAAAAAGAAATATCTGTGAGATTAGGTAGGAAAGCTGCTTGTACATTACCTAGCAACTCAGCCGTGTGGAGGCCTCCTGCCTCATTTCAGCTGACAGGATACCAGCAGACTGATTGCAAAACTACTGAGAAAACTTTGCTTCAGTTATACATGTTTCCATTAGACTTATGCATGAGTAAGAATTAGAATCCTAGGAACAATACTGCATTTCCTTGAGGAAGACATAATTACTTTGGGGAAAAAATAAAACTAATTGAAGAAAAATTTATTGAGTTCTCTAGTAGGAGCGGGACTAAGTCCAACTGTGCTTGATCCCTCTGCTGCATCAGCAAAGCTTTCCAGTACAAAAGTAACGAAAAAGTTTTTTTTCCAATCCAATGCTATCATCAAACATTTAATATTTTGAGCAATTTTTAATGAATTTTATGAATTGATCACACAACAGGCTCTTCCTAACACACATAGTATGGTATCAACGCTTTATTTCTTATTCACTGATCTTCTCTGTTTTTCCTACAGTCATAAGGTTTCATATTAAAGGATGGAGTTACTAAAGAAACAAAACAGCTTTATGCCCCGTGACCAACAGCCACCTCCAAACTTATCATTTCTTGTAATACTATGTTTACTTAAGGTAATAATGCAACATTCTAAAATGAACTGCATATTTTTTGAAAAGCACATTGGCAAGTAAAAAACTGTAACAGAGAAAGTCACTAACAGCTCAAACATTACAGGAAAAATGAAATCTAACTTCACAACCATGTAAAGCAGCAGAGAGCCTCATAATGAATGGACAATAAACTACTCAGATCAGGAATTAAAAAACTAAATTAGTAACTCAAATCTGATTTGCTATGAAAACAAACTGCTCTTTGTTCTTGAGAAGGAAGTTGCTAAAATAAAGCATAAGTGAATCACCCTTCTGCAGTGAATTTCTGATGCTTAATCCTTTCTATATTTCTATTATTAATTATATATGCATCACACACTTCAGCATTGTGAAAAAGTACATACCATTAACCTCTTATCCCATAGCTTTATGAAATCAAAATTACTCCAAACTACTTCTCCCTTACCTAGGTAAGAGCTAAAATCTCATGACTCATTTCAAGAAAGGCTAGTTAATGTATTAACTTCTTTTTTCCTCTGAAATGCAGAGGTAAAAAGTTTTGACGTTGTGCATGAGAAATGATCCTTGCTGAATTTACTGAAAACAGATACTATCGTAGCTTGCTAAAATACCACAGATTCCACGTACACCTAGTATCTCCTGGTTTACTCATTATTTTACTTTTATACCTGATATTTTGGATAACATGGAGTTTGCTTTTTTCATACCAGCTCATAGGATGCTGTTTTTAAATCTGTAAACAAGAGTCAAAAGAAGTATTTTAACCACTGCTCAACAGTGTTTTCACAGCATCAAGACTCTCTGTTTCTCACCCCCCACCCAGTGAATAGATCAGGGGTGTACAAAAGGCTGGGAGGGAACACAACCAAGCAGGTGACCAGAATTATCCAAAGAAATATTCCTGCTACATAACAACGTGTCCAGCAAGAAAATAGAAAAAGTTTTTGGGAGGTTAGCTCTCTTCTGCTTCTGAACTGACTGGATATCAGTCTCCTGTTGGAAGATGGTGAGCGATTGGCTTTGTGCCACTTGTTTTTCTTTTACCACTTCTCTTTTCCTTATTAAACTATTTTCATTTGCATACAAGTTCTCATTTTTATTCTTGCCCTGTCCCACTGTAAAGAAAATGAGCTGTGCAGTGCTTACCTTCAGGTTCTATGATTCTACTGTAGTGTCAATACAGTTCAGTTGATCTGCATGACAACATCAGCGCATAAACTATACTGTACTTGCAACTTCTTTTTCAAAATACTTCAAAATATTGATTGTGAATTAGGAAATGTTTTTGCACTGAACATTGAAGTCAACAGAACAAACATTTTTATTTATTTTTTTTAAAGACAGTACCTCTCCCTTAATTCTATGAGCTACTAAAACTGTTATAACTGACATTATCTTCTCTTTCAGAGAACATCTAGAGTTAGCCTGGGAGGCAGAGGAGAAACATTCTGGTTAACAGGTTAACATAATTTCCATTGTGGTTTTTTTTTCTGTTGTTGTTTTTTGTTGTTTTTCTTTTTTGTCAAATTGAGATTTTCAAGTGAGTTTCCAAGACTCACAACTGAAAAATTCAACCAGTACCCAGTCATAAGTGGTTCTTGTACCCTAATTGCAGTTCTCACCCGTCAGAGGATGCATCCTTCTTCTCACATAAAAGGGGAAGGAGAAGATCTGTGACTGAGTGCAATACTGTTAACAAGAGAATTTAATTGAGAAACATTTTTGCATCTTTCATTAGGTGTGGCTCAGTTATGTGACATGTTCATGGCTGACAGGAAAATTATGCCTTACATCTATAGAGACGTGTAAATGCCTCATTAAGTTCAATAATTATCTGTTAGAAAGGTAGTTCCATAAGAAAAGACTTGCTACTGAAAAACAGAAGTAGCACAATGAAGCAACACTGAAATTGTATCATCACTGACCTTGCTGAATTAATTCACCTGTGCAGAAATACCTACATAAACACTATAATTTTTATATTGTAAATAACGTATGAATGGGTTACACTGCTAAGACTTTCAAGTAGCCCATGAAAGTAAACACAGATTATTTTCAAGATTAGAGCTCAATTCAACCAGAATTTGTATGTTAATCCATATATGACAAATGCAGAAGAAAAAAAAAAGGTGAAATAGGAAAGACATTTCTAAGAAGCATGATACGTAAAAGGAAACTTCATAGACCCATTTCAGTTTTTTTTTTTCAGTCAAATTCTACAAGTTATCAGCTTTAATAGATAAAAATCAATAGCAGATGACTGATTTCACAATGTTCCCTATAGTTAAACACAAACAAAACACTCCATTTGTCTTGATGTGCCAGTAGACAAATTATTCCAGCTATGAAAAGAAACCAATAACAACCCATTTACAATGACAGCTCAGTCCCACAACTAAACTAAGATTATACAGATCTGGGAAACCAAAACAATATTATCAATTTCTGCTTGCCATGAGAAGACTGTGAGGCAAAAGGAACGCAAACTTCGTACTAGTCAGCTACTTATTTTGACACACACTCAAAAAAACAAATTGACCAGTTTATTATACTTAACATATTTACAAAATGTTACAAATTAAAGTACGGTAACACCAGCATTGCATGACAACAAAACCTCCATACAAGCAAAAGAAGTACATGAAATATCCAGAATATCTAGAAGTCTTTGGTACTGAAAATATAGTTTAAGATGCAGCATTAACTCAATTAATACAGGGCATTAAACATAGACAATAACACATAGATTTATGCCACAAAAGCAAGTTTATCTATGGCTTTCATTGTTCTCATAGGCTGATTACTGGATTCAGGAATTACTTAAAGGCTTTACAGCAATTTTAGGATGGAGGGAATACTCAAAATGATTCTAAATCCAAGCTGTCCAGAATGACTGATGCATTTCTTAACTCACTGAATTAAACTGCTTCTTCTCAAAACTGTATGACAGCAAAGCACTAAACACTTCACAGGCCTATAGCCCATTTCTCTAGCCCTTGAGAGGGCAAAACTGTGCATCAACTTCGTCTACTTAGGGAACATAGGATCAGACTCACAACTGACAATAAAACTGCATGACAAGACATGATCAAACACAGTATATCCCAGTCTACACTGCTGTACAGGTCATTTACAAAATGTTTTATGCATAATGTACATATTTACAATCACTCTGAATTGTTCCATGAAGAAATGTACTTAACATAATCACAGTTTACATAATTTTGAGGTAAATCCTTGAAAAGTTAAGAGCATCAGCAGAGTTCCATCTGCAAAATTGAATCTAACAAGTGGAGGATTTCTAATTAGGAGATCCTCACTTATAACTGGTCACATAACAGAATGTGCTAGGTGTAACAGTTGGATATGATGGTTGCAGAGAGGAGGGGAGTTACTGTGATCTTCTGTGCTGTGCTTGGTTCTTCATGATGGCCAGGAGGCCAGGAAGAAGCAAAGAAGGAGCTTCACTTTCTCTGAAGTTTTCAAGATGAGTTAGAAATGATCTAAATATTACAAACAGTAAATCTGAAGGCATCACCCACATTTCTTTTAACTTAAAGCACTTCTGACACTCCATAAATACCTTAAAAAACTGCCCCACAAAGGGGCAGATGCCACGTTGAGGACTGATCTTTCAAGCTAACTAATCTGGTTTCCACTATTACTTAAGGATATTCATAACACTGCAACAAGATCACTCACTGCACTGCCATTAACATCCCAGGAAACAAGAGGGGAACAGGCACGCTGAACTCTGCAAGTTCCTTCTGCATTAACTTCTAAGAGCACAAAAGGTGATTTTAGTAGGAATAGAAGCTCCTGTCTAACCAGGAAAAACAGCTTGTAGTTGGAAGCATCAAAATTCATATGAATCATCCAAGAGATTAAGATATACAATTTTGTTCTCAAGGAATGAAATCATCCTGCATCAGTATATCCTGCTACACAATAGAATTACAATATTTATTTAATGCTAATTCTTACAATTTTAAAATGACTCTTGTCATAATTGCCCTCAGGTTTCACTTAAATTATCAGTTGCTAAAATAATAAAGCTGAGAAGACAAAAAACAAACCCAGAATTCCACTTTGCAGATAATTTTTCAAGCGTTATCATGTTACCAAACTTTTTAGAAATGACTTCTTTAAACAAATTGTTAGAAGATTTAGGCAAAACCTTTAAGAATTCAGTTAACTAATTACACATGCATATATGCTACTCTCGCTTACAAAATTCATATTTACTTCAGAATTTTTTTTTTAGTGTATAACTGTTTACAAGGTGATAAGTAAGACAGTTTGATATTTTGAAAAATCTACTGACTACACTTCATGTCCACCTGAATGACTGAACTATGTTTTCTGCATACAGTGATAAGGAATAATAAGCCTTCATCTCCTCGTATCATCACAGATGTTAGCTAGAAGAAAACAGACTTATTAAACATTCAGCCATAGCTACAATTCATGGTGTAGTACAGGGTGAAAAACAGAAAAACAGAATAAAGGAATTTGTTTTCCTGAAATCTTCTGGGAAGGTGAGCACCTGACTTTGTACTGATCCCCAGTGACAGCAAAGTGGCAGGTTGTTTCTTGCACAGCTCTGGGCAAGGTAATAATCTGTTCACACAAAGTTCTTTCTAAATCCCAACAATAAGACTAGAAGGTTCAGACAGACAAAATGCTGCTGCCTAAGTACTTAACAAGACCATTAATGCTTGAAGTTATTAAATTCTACAATCCCTGAAATTCCTGGTCAGCAGAGAAAAGTTTAATTCATTCATCTTCTTCAACATAAGTAGATGGAAACCAGCCCACCTGAAAATGAAAAAGAAAACAGAACAAAATAATACATTTTTTAAAAGGCCAAACCAGGTAAAAACAGGGATGAGTCTCTTTAGTAACTAAGAATACTATTACAAAGAAACTAGTCTGACCTGCCCTGGTTAAGGTAGTAACTTTTTTTTTTTTAAAAAAAAAGCAAATAAATAGAGTAACTTACAGATAACTTACAGATATAATAATTTAGAAACTAAATCCCCAATCTTTAAATAAAAATTAGAAAAATAAAAGGAACTTTTACCTAAATTGGAGGTTTATGCATTTAGGAAAAAAAGGCTGCAGCAGAAGTCAGGTTTACTTTCAGTAGTTTTTACTACAAGATGCTGCTGTCTTTTGAATGGGCAGTTAAATATTTCACATGCTTCAGCCATGTCCAAAGAATCCTCTTTCAAAGTTAAAAGTGACTGATTCCATTGCAGTTAAACCTCATTTTTGACAAGAGGACTTTTAAATGAGACAGAACTGGAAGTCAGAGACCAGCTCTTTATACTTTATAACTTATACTATTAACTACATTTTGAAATTAATTACGTGTCAAATAACAACTGTGTTAGACATATAGGGAAGCAATGTCATTTATTATTGTCTCATCATTTAGTTTTTCATTTATAGCTTAGTCAATTTAAGTCAATTTAATATTGATGAAAGAGCTCAAAACCAAACGTTAAACATGACTGGAAGAAGTGATTTCATAAACAGTAGTGATCTTATGATCTCAATTCCAGGCAGTGAAAACTACCAGAAAGAATGCTAGTTTGTAAAAGGGGTTCTTCAGGAAGTGTGTAGCTACACTGGAATGAGATGTTAAATTTTCTTCAACATGTAAAGGACACGTCATGATCACTATTTCTTCTGACTCCATATTTCTTCTTTTCTGCCATAAAAAGTTCTCCAAAATGGATAAGGCATTAAATCTGGATATATCCTTCTTCATCTACTTCAAGTAGACTTCCAACTTCCATTTCCAGTTTCCACTTAAGTCACTTTCCTCCACTTCACTCATTAAACAGGAGAGGAAAAAAAGGTCCTCTTTGACCTTGCATCTCAGCCCTTAAAACTTGGAAACAGAAGCAATAAGTATTCCAAACTAACCTGCATCAAGGTGTCATACAACAAGATTCAAACAGTATAGCCTTTATAGCTCAGATCTAATATTCCATGAATTCAAAGCCATCCAAGTCACAGCATACAGCATTAAGTGCCTTTGTAAAAATCACTGCTTATGATGAAGTAGAATAAATGCACATTGCACTTAATCTCAACCAGATTTTTTTAGAGATCAAAAGCATAAGTCTCCTAAGAAAAACATGGCTCATTGCACAGTATTGTGCACCTCACCTCTGGCAGTGAGGTGGGAATCATTCTGTGCCAATCTGCAAACCAGATTTCCAGCACGAGGAACTCAACCAGACCCAGAGGTTCTGATCTCACCCCCAAATCCATGCAACACAGTTCAAGGAAGTTCAACTACAGCTCTACTATTAATCCTGGTTATTTTCCACCCATATAATCCTGCCTAAGCATTCAGCCTAGAGGCCACGTTAAAAAATAAATAAATAAAATAAATAATAATAATAATAATAATAACAATAATAATAATAATAATAATAATAATAATAATAATACAAATTAATTGCTGAGAAAAGCTATCCAGAAAGAGTTCTGAAAACTTGTTGCATCTTGTGAACTTAAATATACAAAAAGGCTCATGATGTAGGAAAATTTGTTTTTTTTTTTTCCCTATTGTTTTTGCTTTTCAAAATGTCATTCAAAATGAGAGAAAGAAAAAAAACATACCCTTCCATTTACTTCACCTCTCCACCAGCCATTTGCACTCATTTTCGTATAAATCTTTACAACATCACCTTTCAATAAGGATAGTTCTCTCATGTCTCTCGCACAGAAGTCATACCTTGCAATGGCAATGCCTATCACCTTTGGACTTAGCACTGAAATGAAACAGAAGTAGATATTAGAGTTTATTAATTGACAGATATTTCTGTCAAATTATCTGACAGATAGCATTACTGCAAAATGTAAGATGATTTCATGACAACGTACACTGGCATCAGTTCACACAAATGTGAAAGCATCTGCACGTAAGACTTAATACATTTAATTGTAGGTGAGTGGTGAAAAGTTGACGAGATTGTGATCCATTGTAGTTTTATTTTTAGAAAAAAATATCAAATTAGATGAACTACGAAAAATCTAACCTTCACTCCACAAATTGCTAAATACATTTGAAACTACTGTATTTTTGTGCTTCATAATAGAACTTGCTGCCAGATACATGCATCAATATATTTTACAGGTCACTAGTTTCTTTCCAAAAGAATTATTAACATTCACAGTTGATTTATGTTTACACCTCTAATGAAGCAAAACAAACAGAATAAGGTAGCGTTCTTTCAAGAAACAACTCCCAGGTTAAACAGTAATGTACATAAAGTCAGAAGCTAACATCAGCATGGGCAAAAAAAATAAAGTTTCTACAGCAAATTTGTATAGAGCATTTGTTAACAGTTCACGCAAGCGCTGGCTTATGTAATAACAGTTTTCAGGACTTTAGTCTGTAAAATCACTAATGAAGCTGCTCCACAAATCTTTCAACAAAGGAAAAAAATACCTTCTAATTTTTTCCTGAATTTCAGTGAAATTAATATTCAAAAGATGTAACCTGCATCAGTATGCAAGATCTTCGCTGATGTCAAACAATGATATTTTCAGCCACAGAAAGAATAATAGAATATTTTAAAAATAACAAATGTAGAAAAAGTCTCATCTGAGAAACAACTTCCTCTCTCTCAAATCTTTACTTCACTGCAAAGTTAAATGTCTTTACTCGAGAAATAAACCTCTTCCAGTGAGACAAATTGGGCATGGCTTCATTTCTTGATGAAGACCTTCAGTTCAGAAGAAAAATGAACTCCTCTTGCATTTTCACGTTTGAATATTTGGCCAAAGTTTTATTTATTTGTTTGTTCTAAATACAGGCTATTTTCTTTTTGCAATTGTTTTCTAATGTAAATCTTTTTAGGTAGAATTTATTTATGAGCACAAGCCAGCTTCCTTCTGAAAATAATTCATCAAATGGTCATGAGGGATAACTTCATACACTGTAAATAAAATCACCTTTTTTCACCTCAAAAAGACCACTTTGATTCTAGTTTTTGCAATGCTTTTGACAAAGTAATACTAAATGTTCACAACAAACTGCCTTTATTTTAAATTAGAAACACAAAACATTGCGTATGAGCTAGAAAATCTTGACACTTTAATACCTGCTTCCATTTAGGATTTTTCCTGACCCCTCCATAATAATAAATGCTGTATTTAAATTATAATTAAATAAATCATGAAAAACAAAATGTTTGAAGACCAATGTAGGAATAGATTATACCTTCTTTTATACCATATCATTAACATTTAGTCCAACATTTCAGACTGCATATTTGGAATATGCTTATCAGATGCTTGATACAGAATATACAGGATACAATAAAAAAAGAATTAGCATTCTCAAGTGATTGCTTGTTTACAATATGAGTATGTTGTAAAAATCTAGGCCATGTATTACTTTTTCCCCCCATAAGCAAGTCATCTGTAGTCACTACTTGTTCAGGCTCTGACATCAATATTATGTCCTATACCTTATCAGGATTTCAGTAATCAATTTTGCAGGGAAAAAAAACACAGCATGGGCAGAAATCATTTTGTAGGGAGAAAAAAGAAAGCAGTTATTGATTGTAGAGTCAGTAGCCATTTATAAATGTGCAGTAATACCATGGGCAGATGTGGAGAAGCATTGCTGGGAGTGATTCGGAGGAGCGTGATATCACTATAGATTCTAAAAAGGAGGCAATCAGGGAAGAAAACGACAATACGAGGCAAAGATGAACGAATTTGGGAAAACGAGGAAGGAGAGAATTAGGAAGGAAAGAAACATACGGAAGAATAAGGGGAAAAATACTGAGGGAAAATTATGGCAGAAAAAGAAAGGACAGATCTGAGGAAAAAGGAGGAGGACTTTTAATTGTTTTCCAATTGTGAATTGTGATGTCAGTGAGGAAACGTAGATAAAAGCAAAAAAAACCATAAAGCATAAATCACGAAAAACTTATGGCATAAAGTAGTAGATTCTAGACTAATTTCAAATTCAACACCTTTATTTTCAAATAAAATATGCTGATGGTGAGAAATACAAAAAAGCCAGATGAGTCAAGGAATAAAGGAAAACTATCTGGTGCTAGCCTTGGAAAAAATATTAACCCTATTTTCTGGTGACAGTCACAGAAACAACTTGTATAGCAACTGCCAGCCCTGAAGTCTCAAAACCAAGCTGTTCTTAACTAAATGAATCTTGAGGGAAGACAGCATGTGGAAAGGACATCTGTACAGAGCAAAGGGAGAAAACACTGTGTGAAGCAGAGAAAAATGATGGTTACAGGGAGAATAACAAAAGAGAGAGAATAGAATTAGCAGCAGAGATTAATGGAAAAAGTGTCCTACAGGAGAACATAAATGAGAAAGAAAAAAAGGGAGAAAAAGCTATCAAGGAAGCAGTACTAAAAAAATACCTTGTATATTAAGAGGGAGGTACAGTGAGGGTGAATAGGAAATACAGTCTGAAATCTGAGCTAAGCGAATTAAAGGCATGTTTGTGAATGAGACAAATACAGTTTTCCTTCACTTAGCCTTCTCCTCTGCAAACTGGAAGAGAAGACAGGGAATTATAGTCAACTTCAATTCACACTAGAGTACATTGGAAAAATTTCTCCCTGATAATGAGATTGACAAGCTGCAAAGGAATTTCAACACTATCTTCGTCCAGTGTTGAAGTACTTGAGATGGAAACAAAAGAGGCTCCATGGGATTACAGTAAACTAGCCTAGCTCACATTTCTGCCTATGCTTAAATTCCACAAGGATCAAAGTACTGTCACAAAAGCAGTGAGCAGTTATTTTGTTCTCCTTGTGTTATGACAACTTAGCAATACAGCAACCACACCCCCTAGAAGTTGCTCCTGCACATTAGTTGCCATACTCTTTGAAGCAACATACATTTCCTTGCACTGTTTAACTACACTTCATTTCTATCACACAAGCATATGCAGCACCTCTGGTAGTGCTCAATAACTGGCTTAATTATTCTTTTGTCTTTCCAGCTTCCATATATCAGTAGAAGTAAGCTAGTCCAGAAGATCCATCTTAAAAAATATATATATTAAATAAGTATTTGTTCATTTAATGTAAGCAATCTGAGTATTTTGAAAAGATGATATCACTAAGAACATGTAATTTATTGTAGCCTATCACAATATGAAATAAAATTCTAACAGGTAGATAAGCTTAAGTAAAGAATTACCACATAGCATCTTCCTTTATTATTTTATACTTTTATAAAAAATTACTTGATACAACATATTGTGATACGCAAGACTGAATTACTACCTTTTTTTTAGCTTATATTTTCCAATAAAGCAGTTTTCCATAGGAAAAAAAATAGTATAATTGTTTGTTGAAACCATATGTAGGAATATAAAGGAAGGTGGGATAGGCTCAAAGTAACCCCAACTCTTGACAGCCTACAGTCTGTTACAGCAGGCCACTTCATGACTTCCCCCACACCATGGAAAAAAAGACACCAGTTTCAGTAAAATGCCTTTAAGAGTAAGTATTATGCAACTGAACAATAGATGGATCATCTTTTATCCTCACTCTAAAGGTGAATATCACATAGTATTCTCCTACTATCACAGAATCACAGAATCACAGAATCACAGAATCACAGAATCGTAGGGGTTGGAAGGGACCTCCAGAGATCATCGAGTCCAACCCCCCTGCCAAAGCAGGATCCCTACACCAGGTCGCACAGGTAGGCGTCCAGGCGGGTCTTGAATATCTCCAGAGAAGGAGACTCCACAACCTCCCTGGGCAGCCTGTTCCAGTGCTCCGTCACCCTCACTGTAAAGAAGTTCTTGCGCACATTGGTGCGGAACTTCCTATGCTCCAGCTTCTGGCCATTTCCCCTTGTCCTGTCTCCGCACACTGCTGAAAAGAGTCTGGCCTCGCCACTTTGCCCCCCACACCTTAGATATTTATAGACCTGGATCAGGTCCCCTCTCAGTCTTCTCTTCTCAAGGCTAAACAGACCCAGCTCACTTAGCCTTTCCTCATAGGGGAGATGCTCCAGGCCCTTCACCATCTTTGTGGCTCTCCGCTGGACTCTTTCCAAGAGATCCCTGTCTTTTTTGTACTGGGGAGCCCAGAACTGAACACAGTACTCCAGATGAGGCCTTACCAGGGCAGAGTAGAGGGGGAGGATCACCTCCCTCGACCTGCTGGCCACGCTCCTTTTAATGCACCCCAGAATGCCATTGGCCTTTTTGGCCACAAGGGCACACTGCTGGCTCATGGCCAACCTGTCGTCCACCAGGACACCCAGGTCCCTCTCTGCAGAGCTCCTCTCCAGCAGGTCATCCCCCAACCTGTACCGGTGCATGGAATTATTCCTCCCTAGGTGCAAGACTCTACACTTGCTTTTGTTAAACTTCATCTGGTTCCTTACTGCCCAGCTCTCCAGCCTGTCCAGGTCTCGCTGAATGGCAGCACAGCCTTCGGGCGTGTCAGCCAATCCTCCCAACTTCGTATCATCAGCAAACTTGCTGAGGGTGGCCACTACCCCCTCATCAAGGTCATTGATGAAGATGTTGAACAGGACCGGTCCCAGCACCGACCCCTGGGGAACACCGCTGGTTACAGGTCTCCAACCAGACTCTGCACCGCCAATGACAACCCTCTGTGCTCTGCCAGTCAGCCAGTTCTCAACCCACCTCACTGTCCACTCATCTATCCCGCACTTCCTCAGCTTCGTTATAAGGATGTCGTGGGAGACAGTGTCAAATGCCTTGCTGAAATCAAGGTAGACTACATCCACTGCTCTCCCCCCATCCACCCAGCCAGTGACAACATCATAGAAGGCTACCAGGTTGGTCAAGCACGACCTCCCCCTGGTGAACCCGTGCTGACTACTCCTGATAACCTCCTTTTCTTCCAGTTGTCTGGAGATGGCATCCAGCACAATCTGTTCCATCACCTTTCCAGGGACAGAGGTGAGGCTGACTGGCCTGTAATTACCTGGATCTTCCTTCTTGCCCTTTTTGAAGACCGGAGTGACATTGGCTATCCTCCAGTCTTCAGGCACCTCCCCCATTCTCCAAGACCTCTCAAAGATGATAGAGAGCGGTTCAGCAATCACCTCTGCCAGCTCCCTCAGCACCCGTGGATGCACCCCATCGGGTCCCATGGATTTACTATAGAGTACTAAAACTTATTGTCTTTGACTTTACTGATTAAAATAAGAATCAGGAACTTCAGACATTCCAGCTGAAAGTCACAAGCACAGCTAGATCAGAACAGATGTGTCTTTCCACATAAACAAATGTTAACTGAATTAGCACTTTCAAGCTTAGATTCTGTCAGTATTGTGACTACTGAAAAGGAGTTTGTATGTGCCTTTCAAACAATTCATAAATAAGGAGAAGAGAATGGAAGAAATCGACTCAAACTAGTGAGGGCCAAAACATTTTAAGAGCACCAAAGGACCCTGCGATTGAAGATCACGGTATGAATCATTCTGCACACTGGAGGCACTCTCAGCACAATGTGCTAACAAACCATCCTACTGTTGAGCTCCCACCTACACAGTTCTTGTCTAGGAGAATCTATCTCAGAGCACTAAGAAATCATACTACTACTGTTGGACAAAACTAAAACATATCACCTATTCAGGTCTTCTAGACAGATCCTGAAAGTGACTACATTTCAGTTCATTCATGTTAGGTACATCCCTTTCCCCAAGAAAGAACCAGCCTCGGTCCTGATTTCCACAACCTACAAGTCCTCCTTCACATGTACATGGAGATGAACCAACATGTTACTAGCAGAACTCCTTCCTTATGTTCCTCAAAGGCCACTGGCAAAATCCCTTTCAAATTATCCAGCCGTACAGTTCACTTCTTTGAAAACTATGTCTCAGAGATCAAAACAAGTCACAGTTATACTGGTGCACTAAGTGAGACTAACACTACTATTACTACAAGCATTTTATGCAATCTCATTTTTAAATGTTTGCATTTATTAAAGCCAAAGAAGCTTAAATGAGAATTAAAAAAAAACATTTGGAAAAAAATGGGTAAAATTAATGAACCACATTAATGCAGAACTTAAAAAAAACATTTTCTACAAAACTACTACTGTATTCTAAGACGTTTCTGCAGTACAGTTGGCTGCAGGGATGGGACGAATATATTGTTTATCTGCAAACAAACACTGAAAATTTTAATTTGTGTATTTGAACAAGAACACTAAAATATACAGCTACATAGCAAATTAATAGTCAACTGATCACCAACTGAATCTGGTGCAAATAATGAGCTTTGTAATAGCTATTCAAACTCCCTTATCGTAAATATTCACTTTTTCAGAAGTTTACAAGTTTGATTCTTGTTACACTTCAGGAATAACATGTAGAAACTCCTTTTTTGGATTCAGTGAAGAACTGAAATATGAGATTCGTCCCTTCCCTCACTTGACACACAGAAACAAACAGAAACAAATTTAGAATATAAAAGCAGTAAAGCAGTACCTGACCAGAAAGGACTGGAGGAAGGGGGAACAAAGCTGAAGTCTGGAGGAGTTACAAAAGAAAACCCACAGAACAAAGAGGGGGCTTAGAGAAAGAAAGAGAAAAAGAGAAAAGCAAAAGTACATTGAAATATTGGCACAAGATTTAAATAATAGTTTTTTAACTATATAATTCATTGATAATAAGGAAACTAAGGTTCCCTACTAAGGATGTCTGGAAGGAAATTGACTGTAATAACTAGAAAATCTTAACCTATGATTTAATTTTTAACAATTGCATTTTTCAAAGAATAAGAGAAGCAAATTAAAACTGCAGACTCTTGCAAATATTTTCAGATATAGCAAAGGGGTTTTTTTCTTCTTAATTTTGCGTGCCTCACCTAAAAACAGTACAAAGGCAGGAACTCATGCATACATAAGAATTCCTCTTCAGCTCAGGAAGACTACAGTCACACGCCCTCAATTAGGAATACAGTCTAAATACCAGTTTAAATGGGATGTCATAATATGCATGGCAAAAAGTATGCATTTTGCCCTGATAATCATTAACATCAATAGGAATTCCTCAGCTAAACTACACTGTCTAAGGATCAAACAGTGCTTCTCATCTTTGCAGTTTTCCCTGACTCAAGAGAAAATCCTCAAGCAAAAAAAAAGTGTAAATTTCAACTAGGCAGAACCTGCACATCATTCTAATCCCTGTAACAGGAGATTCCTTTAACTCAGGTGAAAGACTTCCAATGCATTTGCTCTACTGCCAACTAACTTAGGGTAATCTGTCGCCACATTTTTAAATGCAGAATTAGATAAAATGCACTAAAATGGCTTTAAGCGGAACTACATTTTGTTGTCACATTCTCACATTTTGTCACTCTTTGGAAGAAGCAATGAACACATTTTCATCTTTACATAACATACAAAAACTAATTAAGTTAAGACAATTGCTCCCTACTGTGCACTTAGCTGAAGTCCGTTCTCATTTAGATAAATAATATTCTAACCTTTAAATAATACCCAATAATACCTATCGTTATTAAACAATACAGTTCCTTAAAAATGTAGCAGGCTTATACTCAAATCACATTAAGCTGTTTCTCTGAATTTATTCTTGTGACTACAGAAGAAATACAATTGTCTGGCTTCAAAATGGTTATTTGCAGCCATGAAGACAAGAATTATTTTATGCAAGGAATAAACAGAATCCATAGTAAAGGTAATGGCATGGTTTTGTGCATCTTACCTGAATGAGAATAAATGCATTTATGACAGAGAAACAGACAGCATAAATAAAATTAACAGGTGACACAGTATTCTCACATCTATAATCTAGGAGTCAGTACAACAGTAATACAAAAGTAACAGACTCTTGCATACTAAAAACTGCCCTCTGTTCCTTCACATTGATGATCCTTTCCTGCTTCTAAAACTGAATGGCTTAACTGAGAATGCATGAATTTACCTGAGTACAGGAGCCAGCAACCTCAGGTGATAGTTCTGTGTGTGCAAATGTCACCCAAACAAAAAAGGCAACTCTAGTGAATTAGTATGACCATTCTCAGGGATAATTAACTGCCTTTACAGCTAACAAATGAGCAAGAGTAGCATGAGGCAATAAGTATATTTATTGTATATATGAATATACATATAAATATACTTCAGGCGCTACAGAAGGGGTAGATGGTCCTTTCCTGGCCTGTTCATATATCTTAATGCCATGAGAATTTTTTGTCTGATTTAACTGGAGGTTTGATTTTGTGATAAACTGTGATAAACCAGCATGGGCAAGGGAATCCTACCAGATTTCTAGATAGCCTTTCGTGTTGTCCATTAAAAGAAAGGCTAGATTCTTTTGTTCATGAACAACTGAGGTAACACTTGCTTTATTTTACTTCATCAACAGTAGCATGACCTGACAATGTATCTACTCCTAATCTAAAAGTAAAAAAAGTCAGATGATGCTTGACCTCGTGTTTTAGGTACATTCAAATCTATGTTTCACAAAAAAAACAGATTTGTCAATATGACTGTGTGAAGTATCAGTAAATTGAAATAAAATACCGAGAACTATTTTGCAGAAGAATGTGAACTAATCTTCAATTTTTACTTTTATTTCATTAAATGGAAAAAATTGTCCTCAAATCTAGTATAAGAGTTAATATTTTTCTGTGAACAAAACATGATCTGATCATTGTACATTCAGAAAACCCTGGAGCTGAAAAATTAAGAACAAATGTACCATTTCCCCAGAAGTCATCTCAATTAACTTCTACACTGGAAGAAGTAAACATCTAACAGTTAATCCAATCATATTAAAAGTGTGTGTTAAGTATCAAAAAAAGAGTGGGTGACTTATTTAAGACCATAGGAATTCCTAATTAAAGTGGGAAGAAAAATTAACTGTCTTCATAAAATGAAGATCTCGTTCTAAACAAAATAGTAGTTACTGAAAGGAGAAGTACATTCCTTGACAATATAAGATACTACAAAGTGATTTGTTAGGATTCATATCCAAAATTAAAAATCAACCGAAATGCCACATGATTTTCTTTCCTTCAATAGATAAATGAAAACATGACTATTACCAAAAAAAGAATGCAATCCTTCTTGCATTGTTCTGTGAAGCAACATTAATTTGGTATTGCAATTCAACTTCAAAACAGCTCAAAGACTCTGTTAGCAAGAAATGATGACCTTCCCCAAGTCTTCAGTATTTTATTGGATGTTTTTCAGAAACACTTTCCCACTTACTCTATTGATGTTGATTATATATGCTAAAAACCAACTGCTTTGAACAAATAATAAGTTGATGCCTTTTCAAAAGATACCCTCATTAAAAAAATCCAGATCCACACTCATGTGAATAGTATAGTGAAAAATATTAAGTTGAAACCCCAAATCCACTTGAATTCAGCTACAAATCCCCTAAGTCTATTGTACTCACTAGCTTCACCTCATGCTTGATAAAATGTAGTGAATATGACATCAAATAATCACAAAACTGAAAAAATGGTTGTGCCCTTCTTCAATGCAGCAGACTTGGTTGGCTCCCTTTCAATGAACTACGGTGAGGTTTTTGCATTCAGATTACATAGGAAGAGGTCAAAGAAACCATCTACGTGGAGGCTCATATTGAAGGCTGAAATGAACTAAAACCAAAAGTGCAACTGCTGCCCCTTCACTTACTTGTTTCCTTTCTTAAACAGAAGTTCAGCCCAAAATGTACAAACTTCAACTGAAGACCAACAAGATTCTTTCATCCTAGCAGTATGGTTAGTCTAACATCAACTTGGTAAAAATTAACAGGACAGATGTAAAACTGGACAGTGTGACTCACAGACAGGCTGCAGACAAAATTAAGGAAATTTTGCTTTAAAAAAAAAAAGAAAACCCTCAGAGGAGCATGCTGACACTTTAAAAGAAAATTGGCACATATATTAAATTAAGTGTCATCCAGAGTCAACCTAGGTAGGAGCAGAACTGTGGATACCTATTAGGTTTCATACAAGTCAGAGAATTGAGACTTTTTTGATCAGTTTGGCTTAAAAGAAAACCTGTCAGATCCCACCAGTATCCTACATAAGATCAGATGCACTTTCTCACCCCTTCAACTAAAATGAGAGTATCCCGCATTTATGTTTCTTGCATCCTGTGAAGCATGAAGTGATTGAACTACTGCTGTTGCAGAGTAATACGTTGGTGGACAGTACAGCTGTATCTCAACTGGTCTAAGGGAAGAGAACAATGTGTTTCTGCTTACAACAAATAATAACCAAAACAAAAGCAAAGAAAACTAAGCAAGGCATGCTGTCTAAACAATTAAAGCCTCAGTGCTATAAAGAGGCAAAGGATGAAGAAAAGCACAAGATATGATAATAGAAAAGCAAAGGGAGATCATAAGCTTAAAGAAGAAGAAAAAAATGGAACAAATTCACCCAGAACAGATATGCATTGAGACACAGCATAACAGATAGAACTCCTGAGACACAGTGAAAGAAAACAGAAACAAAAGGAATAAAGAGGAATTCAGACAAAGAGTAAATGAAATGCACAGAGATACACTACTTTCTTACACTACTTTCTTACAATAACTTATACTCTATTATCCTCATTCTAATTAGGAGAGGAAGCAAGTCTCTGAAGTTATTGAAATATTATGGAACAGAGCGAGACAAGCAAAGAAACAGAAGCTCACAGACACAGCAGACAAAAATAGGTCCACCAGCTTCATCATCACCAAGACTAGACTGGACTCTGTGGTCCTTCATGGGAGTCTTCATACTGTTATAATCCATTAATTTTTATTTTGCTGTTATTATCAGCCATTGTTTGCAGAACTGCAAATCTAAGATTTGCTCTTTGACGGGAATGCTATATATTTTCCAGAGATAGGCTATGTGGTAATTTATATCATTAGAATTTTATAAATCATGCTGGTTTCCACTTATGTTGCAATAGGATTAAAAAAAAAAAAAGAAGAAAGAAAAAAAAAAGGATACCATCTTAATTTTAAATATCCACAGACTAATTCTAAACTTCAAAACTTTTAATCTGCTATTTCCATTGTAAACAGTAAATCATTTTAGATGCAGACGGGCATTGAATAAACACCTAATGTTAAAAGCGAAACATAAAAATAGTTATGAAACAGAAAACGCAATAGCATTAGGTTTATCTGAGAAATTCATGTGGTAGGAGTGAGATCCTAGTTCACACAGCTACACTGTAAGACTGATTTACTTAAATCCCTTTGCAAGGATTAGAAATTGTCACAGATGCTTATTAGCACTTCAGCTAAACACATGCAAATATCAAAAAAATTAAGCAGGATGCAATTCAACTTCTCATCAGCATTCCTAATAGAATACTGAATAACAAGGAGATTTTAAGTTTGGCAGAAAGACAAACTTGCTAGACATGTTTATAAACCTCCTGACAGATCTGAATCTGCTTAGCTTCAAAAAAAAAAAATCCTAGCTAAAGCCCTTTTTCAATACTTGACAGAAAACAGTAGATAAATTTGTAATACTCACAGTTGCCACCTGCTCTGTTACCCCTCTGTCCCACTGAGTTTTCAGATTCTTTGTATGGAAATTGAAGTGTAGTATCCAGACTTCGAAAGCCTTCTTTAAGAGAGTGGTGCTTATAGTAATCTACAAGTTCCTTGCAGAAAGGAAAACACTGTCATCGGAAATTGAAATCACATCCTTTTCATGATTCTGGTGTACAGTCCAAGACAGTTTTATAAAATAAAGTCACTGCTATGATCCCACAGAGCACATACATTAAGAAATCAAATAGCCTAATAAATATTGATTGCTTTTATATTGCAACTTAACTGTGTAATTTAACCCTTACCCTGAAGTATAGAACACATGAAGTGAAACCTACTTTTTCAGAACAATGATACACATGCCTTTTTTTTTAAAAAAAAAAAAACAGTTTTATAGTCAGAGTCAACATATTGCTTTGCTGAACAAAGCTGAGCATGTATTTGCTTTTCTGAAGTCAGGCAGAAGGCAAGGTTAGTTGTTCATTAAGCATGTAACTGTAACTGCCTTTGTTGTCTCAAATTTCTTCTGCAGTGATAAGTGGTGCTCATTGAGTAATGAATTGATAAGCACATGGACCTCAACAAAGCATATAAGCATTGCATATAAAATAACGGAAACATGACTGAGTAGATAAGTGGACCATGTAAAAATTTCAAGGCTTTTCTATTAAAATCTGTTGGTTTTTCCACTTCAGAATGAACACCAAAAAAAAAAATCCAGCAGTTCATATACTCCTGCAGCCCAATCCAAAAAAAAAATCTGCAATTCTATCTGTATTCATTAAACTGGTTCAAATAGTTTATGTAACCAAGGAAATAAATTACTTAAATTACTATTCTAACAAAGACAGTACGTATCCAAATACTGACAGCTCATATTCTTCCTTTGATATCTTCAACCTGTCACTGTCTCTTAGCTTTGAATCAGTTCTAATAGTGACAATATCATACAGTTCATACACAGAGCCTGGAATAAGATTAAAAGTGACTAGACAATTATAAGCAAACATATTTCATTTGATTCATGATACTTCAACTGTGGGATTTCACTTTTCAGAAATGCAATCAAAAAGTAATGCAGTTACTGTAAATCCTTCACTCTTTGCAGTACCTACTCAGTCATTCTATTCTACATAGTTACATCCTGATCCCCAAAATGAAGAGTGGACCTAGCTAAGCATAGGTTAAAATAAGGAAATAGAACCATGTTCACTTATTTCCTTCTAGTTATAAATAAATAAATAAATATTAAAATAAGAAAATACAACTTCCTGTGATCATTATTAAATTCAGACAACAAAATTACTCCCAAGATCCAACGCATGCATCACATTTCTGATAACTGTCCAAGGCTTATCTCCTGAGGCAAATTCTGAGGCAAATTCTGGAGCACTTCACTTCCCATGCTGTAGACTGTTTCTAAGTTAGAATCTAAAGCTATGAAAAATCTACACCTGCTTTTAAAAGCTCATCGTCACAGACTGCCAGACACTACAAGCAAGCAGGAAGGCCAGGAGAATAAGAACTATTTGGGCTTTGTTATCTGACATTAGCACAGCAGGCAAGTTACACTGTCTGCAAACAAATTTTCTTTCACGTATCATTCAAATTACCAAGGCAACAGAAACAGTCATTTGTAAGCAAGCAGCATTCAAAGTGGGACTCAAATTCCTCTTCTTTTCTACACCACTGTAAGGGATACATTCCATACCTAAATATAAATATGTAATTTTAAGCACATGTCACCATGACTTAAAGCATAAACCTTAAGAATCAAGAAATACCTTATTTGCAGATATGGACATAATTCAAATCTCTCATCCTTCTGCATTTCCACATACCAAAGTAGCACACACTTGAACAGCAACAGTTACACAGAAATCACACATTGTTAAAAACCTAATCAATATTTACCATTAAATTTTTAAATTTTCTATTTTCTGCAATATGGAAGTAGCCATCTCGTGTTAAAATCTTGATGTGTTTCACTTCGTTATTGTACCTGTGGGCAATGAATAACTTATGAATATAAATGCGTTTTTAATCAGGGGCAATCAATAGTTACCTGAAGGCATGCCCCAGTAACGTTATCCAAATAAATTCTTAAGACAAATGCACATCTACGTCAACACAAAGTTGACATCTAATTAAAAATATATATTTATTCAACTTCAGCTGAAGAGGTAATCTGTGTTCTGAAAAGAAGTTATAACTAACCACTCTAACCAGGAATTTCCACATATTGTTTGCTTCTCTATTCATTTTGATAATCAACATGATAGCAAAGACAACCCTCAAAATGATGAAGTTTACAAACACATTCTACTGAAATGTCTGAGATGCTGAGACTTTCAACAAATTTCCACTGAAGTCAAGGACATCTGCTTAGTCTTACCCAATACATTAAAATGTCTTTTTTTTTTAAATTGTTTACATCAGCATCAAAAAACTACTGCTACTTCCTACTATAAATCCCATGTGGTGTGTGTGATTATAGAAATTGAATTTTTTTATTATTTTTTTTTTTCCTTATTGGCCTCATATATTGAGCTATCTTGTTGTAAGTTAAAACAAAACAACATAACCCACTTACTTAATGCTAATTGCATATTCTCCTGACTCTTTAGTCCTGTGTCGCACCAGGTAAGTGCTATTTATTCTGTTAATAAGTTCACTCTCTGCTTGCAATCTTTCCATTGCTCCTGCAAACCTGCAACACAGAGAACAAAAAAATTGCCTATGAGCTCTCCAAAGGTACCTCAATACTCTTCCTGACATGATAATCTAAAAACGCGTCAATTAGAATTGAATACTACTTCCAAATCTTTCAAATAAAGCATGAAGAAATTCTGCAATCAGGTTAGGAAAGTTCTTAATTAGAAATTGTCAAATACAATATCTGTTGAAGAAAGTAACTGAGCCTTAGCATTAGCTGAATGACTACTACCTTGAATACCTCAAAGACAAATGCTAGTAACACTAGGTCAAAGACGACCTATACAAAATTTTAGAATATTTATTTGGTTTCGTAATTACTGAAAACCTCTTATAGCTAAAAAGTAATGAGTAGACCAAACTTACACACACACAAAAAAAAATAGTCAGTCTAGTATGGTCAAATTTGAAAGATCTATTGCTGAGACTTGAAAGCTAAAATAAATAAGTCACTGATACTGCTGTCTGTTTGCATGAGCAGATTTGTGCTCCTGCTCTGAATGGGACTTCATGAGAGACTATCTGCAAATATTTATGTACAAAACTAGAGACAGAACTGTTAACTGAGAAGGTGGAAAGTAACCTAGCTTACAGTTTGATAATGCTTATTTTACCATTTTAGATATCAGTCAAAATTTAGTCAACATGAAGACCATTGCTCTGCAAAATGCATCACTATCTATTAGAAAAGGTGTTTGAAATCTATCACAGAGTACAAGACTTTACAGCAAGTTTCAGCCTGAAGTCATTTTTCAGTTAAGCATCGCAAAACCTTAGAGACTGAAGACTTATCCCAGTGATGCGCTTTCTCTAAATACAATTATAAATACAGCAACTGTTAGAGTTGTAGTAAAAATACCTATTTATAATATTAAACATTCTATTTAGATTGTTTTGAGAAATCCATGTTTGTTTTGTTCCAATTCTGATTTCATTTCAGACAAGCTGGCGAAAATCAGAACTCATCTGTAAATGACAAAGTTTAAAACTATTGAAAGCACATGTGATGATTAATCTGCTCTTTCAGAATTAGCACGTGTTTTCCAGGGTGTGGTGAATTCTAGTAAAAAGAAGTCACTCAGTACACTCCACATGCTCCAGACCAGCACAGGGTGTAGTTTTGATACACTGCCCTTTTACAGGGCTAATGGTTTTGTTTATTTAGGGTTTTTTTTTATTTTTTAATTAAAGGAAAAGCAAATTTATTCATGAAAGAAAATGTATTTAAAATTAATCCGTCTCTTTAGTCACTTAACACAAAATCTACTTGCATGCTTCATATTACACGTATCTCGTACTGTTCCATTTCAGACCCCTGGGACTAAGGCTGTGCAGCTACAGACTTGTAAACAGAACATCTAAACCATTAAGCACATTGTTACATTATAAACGCTTTTAGACAATCTATGGTGTTATTTCCCCAAACCATTGCACAGTGCCTTCTTCAGAAGCCTAAAAAAGTTAAACCAACACAAATTAAATTGTAATAAGCAGTAAGCAGTTATCTTTTTATGACTACTTCTTAGAAAGAGACTTGTAAGACTAAAGAGGGACTCACCACAGTTGCGATGAGTAGTCAACTGGTTTAGGAACCTAGGACAAAGGAAATATAAAAGAATGCAGATCAGGATTTTTTTTCTAGTCAACACACAAATGAGACATTTGAAGACATTGAGTATTGAACTAGTATCCAACATCCACAAGAAACAAGGAAAAAGAAACAGACAATCTAGTCTGAAAGACTGTTTTCATTTTTCAAGAAACTTAAAATAAAAAGCAAACGTTACATGTTGTTCTGAAAGTAACATAATATTTTAACTTAAATGCTGCTGTGACATTTTTATTACTCATATATATACATGCATACATTCTATATAAATATGTACGCGTGACATGCATATGCACACTTTTTTTAAAAATCAGAATTGTCAATTTTATTTCATTAGCACCTACATTAAGTTTCATACACAAAATAATCTCATGGAACATATTGTGGAAAAGTATCTTTAAAATGCGCAAATGTATATTAACATATACAAAATTCACTCTGTGTTTCCAGGATTGTGGCCTTCGAAAAAACTGCCTACACGGAATTTAGTACATAATCTCCAGAGAGAGAGAAAATTAATCCACAGATTATATATTGCATAGCTTCATTCATATCTTTGTAGTTTGTTTTACTGCTGCAATGGATTTTAATAAGTATGGAATTAAATGTTAAAAATCAAGCAAACTACCACCAGTTTGCAAAATGACTGTTATATGTTTATATAAGCATATGCATAGATAATGCTAATATATGCCAAAGAAAAAGCACAGTATAGAAACATCCATGATAATCAGCTTTCCTTCTTGACCACCTCTCACTGTTGTCTCATGCATCAGTATTACCCTACTCCTTTAAAATAACTTGCAAGGTACTGAAAAAGTCATTTTAGTAGAAGCTCAGCATACACTTTGCAGATTTATAACCTGATATCACACATTCTTAGATCAGCAAATGATTTTTTTCTCCTAGAGAATCATAGATTATTTTGTTTTCTAGAATACAATACCGCAAAATTAGTGTCATTCTTCTTACAATTTTTAATGTACATGGACTGTATTCATCAGAGACTTCCAAACACAGATCATCTCAGAAAGATATTATACAGGTCTACCAATGTAAGATAATTGAAATTAATTACTTCTCCCACAAGCTTGTATGTTAAGTAACAAGTAGATATAAGCAGATGATATCTACCAAGTCTTCTATCATGTCTCGACCTGACCTTGAACCAAAGCACATAATTCCTTCAGATGAACCAAAATTTGCTTAGTTCACAAAGCTCTGCACACTGCTTTTAACATAACATTAATTCAAACTAAACACATCACCATCCATTTGAATGCCTCTCAATCTAAGATATTTAAGTAAAAATTGTGAATTACACAGGATGGCCCTAAGCCTACATTTTCTCTAAAAAACAATGCAGGCACTATTGCGGAACTCAAAGTTTTGTGATAAAAAAAATGTGGTCACATGCTCAGCTTGCACAGCAGTAAATCTATCCAGGTATTACAACAGTGATTAAGAAAGCCTAACTTTCGGAAATAAGAAAAAGGAAGAACAAACACACGCATCAATCCCTAACAATGTAGAAAAAGGGTTCACAAATAGTAGTACCATACTGCTGGTGGCATGCAAACCCCTTTGAAGTGTAAGGGTATAACACATAGCTAAGTACTACCAGTGTCAGTAGCAGTGGCACTATCACTAAACCTACTAACAGTGTTAATCAGGCATCTCTGTCTTTAAATATGACACTTGGGGGAAAAAAGTAACAGATTATGAACATGCTGACAAAGAACTCCTGTGAGAGATATTTTAGTGAAGCAACCAAATGAAACATTCAAAGGCCAACTGGGCATTTACAGAGTCTTGATGTGCTGCAAGATATTTTGATAATAATATATTTTTCATTTACAGAAAAATTGCACTTTGAAAGATCTGCATTACCTGCCATAAGGTTAATTAAGTAATTTCAGCAATAGAAGAAAAAATAACAGTTAGAAACACAAACATTTTTATTTCTCAACTAGCCCTACCAAGTTGGAAAGGATATACAAAATTCAAAGACAGTTTGAAGTCCGCACTTTAGAGTAGGCAAACTATAGATGGGTAGTCCTTTTCATTAATTTCAAACACACAATTTCATTGTCATGAATAGAGTAAAATCAAATGCTATTCCCAAAGCTCCTAGCTCACATTGTGCTATATAACCACTGCCTCAACAGAAATGAGGAAACTGGAGGAGAACTAGAAGGATCAAGCATTGCTGTTGTGGTGCAGAAAATGTCTGCTGACATATACTACTTATTGAAAACAGGAAGAAATTGTTTATAGGTACATCTGTGAAAAGTCTGGAAAATATATATTCTGAAGCTCAGCAGTTTTTCATTCAATATTCATTTCCAAAGTCTTTGATACATATATTTCAAACTGTTTCCAGGCATTTTTATATCAGTTGGTTGTAAAGACTGCTAGACTTAATAATAATACTAAATGTTATAGCATGTTAAAAATCTGATTGATGTTTCAATATCTTTAACTGCATCATTTGTCATAATAAGATGCTGATATTTTATCCTTCCAGGTTAATAGTGGTGAAGTATCAATTTATCTTTTTGGTCTGATCATGACATTGGTTGGTTACATTTCATGAATAATATTTATTCACTCTGTAAAATTGTATTATTTTCAACACTCTTCTTAGTAGTATATTTCTGAATTTAGCAGGAAGTTCTATCACTAGAAAGCAATTTTCACAACACCACCAACAGCATTTTTCATAAGTCTGAATAACCCACTTCCTCTGTTTTAGAGCATAGTGGTGATTCCTAAAATGCTGGAGGTTGCTGTCAGTGATAGTACAGTATGACTGGATGCCTTTAGGAATGTAAAGCCAATCTATAGCATGTCCACTATCACTTGTACTTATTTATGTATGGTGCAAGCAATCCACATATTTTGTAGTGAGCAAGGAGCGGGAGAAGGAGGTTAAGCTCATATAATATTTTCAACGTAATTACAGAACTGTTCTATTACCCAATTTAGCATATCTAGTGCCTACAAAAACTCACATGCAACTCTCTTCAAACAAAATTCTTAAAACATATGGTACTAAAGATGACTCAAGATATCTCAATGTATTTATTCTTCAGAATGACATGTATTTGCTTTAAAAATGAAGGGACAATATAAGCCTTAAAGGCATAAGAAAATGCAGCCAGTAACAGATGCTGCCATCTACTTATAAATCATGCAAGTGGCATCTTGTCGGCTGTAATCAAAGAAATTCCAATAATAAGTCAAACTTGTGAATGCAGTTAAAAACTTTAAGCTGTCTCAAAGAAAGGAATATGATTCATCACTGTTATTGATGTACATGAATTATCTCAGTTAAAGACCAAATAGTGATCTGACGCACAGCATTATAGAGGACAGCATGAAGGATCAAGCATGAAGCATTTTAAGGCAGTCACTGCATCCATATAGGAAATCTTGAGCATGCATTGTGAAACATTCTAGAATGAAATAAAAGCAACTAGGAACACACATAGATGAAATTAATCAAGTAGCCTAAATTCAATGTTTTGTTTTAGTTTCACCCATTTTTAAACTCACTACTAATGGTGTAATCTCTCTCTCTAACCCAAAGTGACTGGGGAATAGATTAGAATCATAGCATTCTCACATTGCTGTGGAGGAAGGATGAAACTGCACTTACATGTAAAATACATTTACCTCATATCCTGGAAACACTTTAAGACAATTCAATTTATTAACATTCCCACAAGCCAGACCTGCCTCTCAAACATGTTTTCTTGACATGCACAACTTAAATCTAGTAACTGAAAATATTAGAATGCTGTATTATAAACAATATTGAACACCACAAAACACAAAGGATCTAGAAATAATGGAACATAGGCAAGCTAAGATTAATAAAGTGCTGGCACAAACTAGCAATTTTCCTGTAAGACAACAAATAGAATTAAATGGTACGTACACATGGGCTAGGCTTTACTGCATCACTTGGGAAGAAGCCCAGTTCTCCTGTCGTTAGATTTCTGCCCTAGAAAAAAAAAAAAACATTTTTGAGACATGAGGATTAACAGTAAACAATTCTCTGTGGTTTAGGAAGATAAGAGTTTATCAAAGAAAGTCCTTAAAATAAAAATGCTCATCTAATAATTAAAAAAAAAAAACAACTGTTGAATAACATTTATAACATTTTATGTAATTAACTAATAATTATAGATTATATGTCTGGAAGTTTTGTAGAATAAAACACAATAAAGTGAACTCAGAGCCTGAGTTGTAATATACTATCAGCGTTTCACAATGAAAGAAAGAACAAGAACTTAGCTAGCATTATAATCTCAAAATTAACTTTTTTTTTTTTTTTTTTTTTTTACCACACATCTGCAACATAAAAAGTTAAAAGTGGAGCATTTTATACTGTCTGCCTGAATTCATATCCTTATATTGTATTTACCCCATGTGAATCCCTCTTAATTACAACCTGAATTTATTAACATAGCTCCAAAAGTCTCCCATCTTGATGATCCCTATTTACCATAGTTAACCTTAACAGAAGAGCAAGTGATATCACAGTCAGTAATACCAGGCAATAAAAAAAATATATTAATGAGAAAGAGACTTGAAGGAACACAATTAAACAGCCTTGTATGTGCCCACACACCACCCCACTGTTATTCGTGAGAAACATTTATATTAATTAAAAGAAGATGAAATACATGATGAAACACATTCAACGTATATCAACTAGAAATCAGCCAAAGACCAAAATCTGATGAGCTCAGAGATGGAGATCAATGTGTACAGTCTGACAGTGCAAAGAAACACATAATTTTTAATGTTCTTTAGTGTTTCATAATGTTCATGATGTTTCCAAGTGCTATGTCCTTCAGGTCAAAAATACAGCCTAGATACTTACAGGATTTCTGAGGGATGCTAAATGTCTATTGAAATTAAAAATGGCAAAATACTACATAATCAGTGGACATACTAACATGAGACAGCATTAATACTCCCCTGTTGCTTGCACAGGAGCATCTGCACATACAACTATTCTACAATTTGCTTAGATGTCATTACTCATCAGAAGATGCTGTGGGACACAGACATGTTTTGTTGGATAAGGAAAGTCTACAAGTGTAGTATACATGGACAACATCTCAAAACCAAAAGTTAAAGTAGTAATAGTCACATGGATGGACTCTCTTGTCATAGAAGAATATCACTGCCATCGCTAAGGAACCTATTCAAGAGCTGTGATCAGTACAAAGCTTGCAAAAGCACAAATGTAAAATAAGCATTGAAACAATCTCAAAAAAGGCTTTGCCTTCTGAAAAAATGCTTTAACATAAGGTAAATTCAGGCAGCTTTGCTAGTTAAATATAACAAAATCTTTAAACATAACATGCTTTGATTTATTTCAGATTACTCAAGGGAAGTGCTCGAATTAAAACATTCTGTAGATAATGAGCCAGTACAAATAATTTGGTAATGTGCTTAAGATACTAGGTTAATTTGTTCACCTTTAGAAATCCTAGCTAAACCCATCAAGGCTTGGTGTCGCTCATACAAGAAACTAACTTGTCATTCAATGGTTTTAAAATCTAAGATCTATCCATCAACTCATCATGATTAACAGCGAAATTATCATGCCACCATGGTTTGCTGCTGCTAATCATTTCTTGCTATTTAACAACTCCTGCTTGCTAATTGCTTATTGTTTGATTAGTAAGCATTTCATTTCCCTTGCACACTCCCTGTGAAGGTTTAGGGTTATTAAAAAACCTTAGGCCACTGACTAGACAGAACCAGTTTACATTATGCATATACTACTAAATTGTATTTAAGTTATATATGAACATGTGCACATGCATTTGCACATATTTATGAGAAGTTCTTCAATGAAGCTCTTCAAACTATTTTCTTAACTTACACTCTCATCAAGACTAGGGGCTGGCTCACTACTCTTGTACCTTTTTTTAATGAGACAGGTTTTCAGAAATTATCTGACACTTTTGCTCCCTTCTATTTAGTTGAACAATGCCCATAAACTTCAGTGGACTCATACTGAACAAGGAATCCCAGACAGCTAAAAGTTTATTCATTACTGCATCCTTCATCCATTCTTTTGTTTGTTTACTACAAATTGTCTGTTGAGGAGAGAAATGAATCAGAATAAAATACAGAGGAGGAAAAAAAAAAAAGCCACTGGAAGTTTTCACTTTCAAAGGGCACTTTCAGTGCTGCATCTCCAGTATTTCATAAGATGTTAGGTAATTCTAAATTCAATCCCAGGTTATTTGTATCTATCATAAACATTGTTGCTAGAGGTAAACATGTTGTAAGAACCACAATGACTAAATGCTGTCCATATTCAGCAAGAAATCAGACCAAATAAGCCTCTCTCCAGAAAAGTTATAGCTGCTACAATATTTATGCAAGACATGATTGCCACAACCTGCAGGAGGTAAAGCCACAGTCAGAGAGTGAAATGCCATGCAGGACAGATTACATGATATATGTGAAACAGACAGAAAAAAATGTGTTCAGTAAGCAATACAGACTACCATTAATAATGATAACGTGACTTTTCTATGAGATCCTCAAAGATAAGACTTTTAAGTTCCCTAACAAAGCAGGGATATTTTAATGGACAGAGAAAATCCTAGCCTTATATACAGCCATGACATTGCACTGTATGGAATTATAAAAGCGAACTGGTCTTCTACTAATTAACTGCTACATTCTACAAGGCTGCACAGTAGAATTATTCACCTTCCCAATTTATTCTAGCAATATAAAGAAGCATAAATAAGAAATTAATAAAAATTACTGGTATTTTCAGGTAAAGTAATTAAAAATCTCTCCCTTTAAAAACATTTAAAATCAGCAGCAGCATTACATGGAAAAAATGCACCAAACTAGGACAAAAGCAGTTTAAAGACCCAGTTCAGGCTGGCCCTCTATTGAATTCATTTAAATTTCTGGGAAAGCAGAAAAAATTCTACAGAGTGCTTGGGACCACCCATCCAAATTCCACTCATCTATGAGAAATTCCTGTTCAGGCAAACATGGCAAAAAAAAGGAAAATCCAGATACACTTCTTTTCACATATGACTTAGGAATCATTCAACAGAGAAGTTTTCTGATATATAAATTAAGGCCTTTGTGTCAGACTCTCAGCTGATCAAGGAAGTGCTTGAACTTTTCCTCTTCCCTTCCTACTTAATTCTCTCCCAAGCCTGCAGACATTGAAGTCTATGCTCTCTCTGAATTTCCAGTAGTCATTTCTTTCAATGTCTTTATTTATTTTTAAGTACACCACCTGCACTGTTTTAATGTGTAGGCAGGAATCATATTCTATAGCCTTTTCTCAGCAAAAAAAGTTTCTTTTTGCATCCTCTCCATGCAGAGTAGTTCCTATTAGCTAGCTCTAAACTCCTCATCTCTCAAAGATAAAAAACCTCACCTCCTTCTACATCTTTAAAATACTTTACTGAAGCTAACATCCATTATGCTTTTCAGGCACATCACCTAGCAACCTGGGAAGTCTTAGAATTAATATTGTCAATTTTGCTTGAGATAACTACTTGCAACAAAGACATCAGATTGTTATTTCTCATCTGTTAGCTGTAATTATAACTTCCAGATTTCTGGGAAAATTTTCCCAAATGAAATTATGCTCCATATTTACATGGAAAAAAAGATTACATACTAGTTCCACTTGAACTCTAAGTTGTTTTTGTTTCTTACACCATAACCTTGTAACAATATCATTTTACCAGTAGGTTGTCCTTAGACTGCAACATAGAAAAAGGATAAAAAAAATTAGAAATTGTGTTTGAGGGAGGATTCATAAGTACACTTACAACATACTTATTGCCTTTTGGATGTTTATATCAGGACTACGAACTAATGAAGCATTACAAAGGACATCTGTAAAAGTAATTTCTTGGTATGGGTTTAATATGCATGAAAGAAAAGCTAGTTTTGAGAATGGAAAGAATCAGCTCAGAATACATTTGTATTCTTTTGGCATACTCAAGAAATATGATTGTCTGGTGGGTAACTGTAATGGAAACCTGCAAAACTAGAATTACATTATATCTCAGGGTAGGAATTGTGGCATCCCTGAAAGCCTGTCCTTGAGTTCAGCAGGTACCGGTTTATTCAGGCCAAGCTCAGAAGAGAAATGTGAATTCACATCTACAATAAAAATAAGACCATTTCAAAAGGTACACTATTACACCTGAAACTACTACTACTCTTATGGATCTGAAACGTACATTGAAAACATTAACTTTTCTCTTTCTACCTAATAAGCCTTTTTTTCCTTTCTTTCTGAACGTTAAGTAAACAAGCAACACCCAGGGCAGCGGAATAGCTCTTCCAGTCCTGCATATGACTGAAGAAAGAAAAGTAGTCATGCTAAAGGAAGGCATGACGGTCACTATAGGAACATCCTTATTTTCAAGGTGTTTACTGAGAACAGTAGGTAACTTGCAATGTTATCACCCTCCCTCCCTATACTGAATCTTCTCTTAGAAGAAAGATTAGGTTACAATTGATACTAGGGGGTGAGGCAGAAAGAGAACGCATGGGATAAATAGACACTTATTTCAACCATCTCTTTGTCATTATGATAGGTCAGACTGCCTCTCAGAAAAGCAACTGCTGTTTTATAAAGAAAAAAATAATATTCTGTTTTTCAGATTGCATAACACGTAGATTCATGTGCATATATGGCTTTGACTGACTAGAGAATTACCACAGTAACTGCTATAAAATCATTTACACGAACATTAATGGAGCAGAATTTTCATGTCTGTCAAAACACATTTGATCTTATCACATTAAACCAAAAGCTTAAAGTAACCATTGCTTAATAACTTGTGGCATTTATTCAATATGCTCTAAAGAATGAAAAAAATATATACTTATACCACATATTCTCTATTGCAAACATTTGAATTTCTAAAATAAGCAGCGATAAGCTTAAAAATCCATTCTAACATTACTCTTCTGCAGGTCAGCTGCAAATTATTCTAAAAAGCTTCTTGGATAAAACCTGGATATTCATAACAATTTATGTCTTCAAGTCATTTCTTAATATGCATTCTAAAATACAGATGTCATTATAAGTCTTATGAAAACCATTACTGAGCGTTCTATGACACGAAATTTGTTTACAAAAGACTTCTTGAATGATTCCACTGCTATGACAGTTTTCAACGAGATTCAAATCTCCTTCCAAGACTTCTGGGGAAACAAGTCTCCCCCACTCCTGCTAGCTAAACACAATGAGATTCTAACTAAATTATTTTACAGGATAGGTACAAATAATATCAAAAACAAATTCCAGTAGATTCAGATAATGAACGGATGTATAAGTGCACAGCAATAGAATTAGTCCCACAAGGTGCCAATAATTCTAGCTTGTACCAAACACACAAAAAATAACAAGATAAATTTCTCAATACAGATTTGTTATCCAAGACTAATGAAATACAGTCATTTCATAGACAATACAGTACCTGCCAAAATAAACTATGGGCATCGCCTGTAATAAGTTCAATAGTGTCCCCAATCTGGATATGTAATGGTGGACCATCCTGTGGCGCTGGTTGCGGTATTCCTTTGTAGTTTCGAATTACTTGCATTCTTGGTAAACCTGAATTTTAAACAAAAAGAACAACAACAAAAAAAATCAGCATATGTATTCCAGTTAACAACAGTTTATGAAATTTTAGGACCATAAAACCAATTAATCAAAAAGAACTGAGTTTAATAGGCATCTGACTAAGGCATAAAGACAAACACTTCTTTCACTTGGCTATCTTATGCAAGCACATCACATAAAATCTGAAGGTTTCATTCCCTCTTTTTTTTTTTTTAATACTTTTAATGAAAAAAAACACAAGAAAAATAAGATTTTGTCTTTCTACCTTCTTGAAGCAAAGTTCAATTCATTTCCAAGAACACTCTACCTAGAAAAGCCTTTCTCTTCCTTCCTTTTCTTACTCCTTTTTTTTTTTTTTTTTTTTTTTTTTTGCAAACATCCCTGGATCAGTCTAGGGTTAAAAACTTCACAGTATCTTTAATTCCAGGGGACAAAAAATGTGATAAATTGGAATTAAAGATAGCAATATGGAGAATCTCATAGCTCTTGTATGATTAAAAAAAGAACGCTCATGCCTAAGAGTATAAGGATGACGATCCTTCTAGGCTTTCCATAAGACCTTTTCCTTCCAATTTCAACAATATTTTCAGATACACATAAGCAACTCCTATGTCAATTTAATGCTTCATTTTCAAGACAAGAACTCTGGTTGCATACTATTTCTTCCATATCAATACTGGCTGCACTTAGGCAGATGAACCATGATTTTTTAAATTTCTTTTTAATGGGAACAATCCACGATCTGGTTCATAAAATACTCTGCTCATAGATTATTCTCACTACCTCTGAAAACAACTAAGTCACTACTTGTAACTACAGTTCAAGAGCCCTTCTCAATTGGTTTATAATAAGGGAGAAGAGAGTTCAGTCTGAAGAGAAAATTATGGATACTCTAACTCCATGTTCTTATAACTGTATTTTGGACAGCTATTGCATTGCACTAAACCAACGCCCTGTGAGGTAATAAGAATACTTGAAATCGAGTCAAGAAGTACTGAATCCGTGAGAAAAAATATGAAGAACATGAGAGCTTTTAGGAAAGCTATTTTTTCAGTCTTAATACTGCTAAGTAAAGCACCATTTTAATGGAATAGATGTACCTTTATTCCCTCATCTTCTACTTTTAAATTACAATTTGTATGACAAAATCCCTGTTTTTATTTGCGCATAGATTTTTCAAGACTGTTAAAATTCAGTTGGCATCCCCACTTCAACACCAAAGTTTTTGATTAAGTGAGATTTTGTAAGAACATATATTAATATAGGTAAGAGTGAACATTTACAAAATAAAGGTGCAGATGGACAGCTGTACGACTGGATAGCTGTATGGATGCATAGCCACATTTAATCAGTTTCTAATTAATATAATCTGACATATAAGTGGGAAAAAATGTTAAAGACCATCAAATTCAACCAGCAACCTTACCTGCCATCAGTCCCATCACTAAACTACGTTCCTTATTACTAAGTCCATACATCTATTAAGTATCTTCAAGGATGACAACTCCAGCATTCTGGGAAGCCCATTCCAATGCCTGAATGCTCTCCCCTCAGCCTCAACTTCCTCAGATTAAACAGCCCCAGTTCCCTCATTTGCTCCTCACTGTCTTGTTTTCTACACCCCTCATCAGCTTAAAGCACCTTAATAGTGTTCTTTTAGTGAGGGATCCAAAACAGAATACAGTACCACAAACAAGAGGACAACTTCCCTAGGCCTGCTGGCCACTTTATTTCTGATGCAGGCAAGGATGACACTGGACTTGTTGGCCACAGGCTGGCTCTTGTTCTTGGCTGTCAGCTAGTACCCCTTGGTCTTTTTTCTGCCTGGCAACCTTCCATCTTCTCTTTCCCTATATAATGCTGCATGGGGTCGCTATGACACAAGTGAAGGACCTGGAACTCACCTTTGCTGAATGCCTTGCAATTAATTGGATGCAGCGTATCAGTTCAGCCTCCCCAGATCTCCCTGCAGAGGGCTTCCTACCCTCAAGCAGGTGAGCAGTCCCATATAACTTGGTATCACCTGCACATCTGTTGAGGGAGCACTCAATCTCCTTATCCAGATAATCAATAAAAAAGGTTAAACACAACTGGCCTCAACACAGAGTCCTGGGGAACAGTATCGTTGACCAGATGCCAACTGCATCTACCTCCATTCACTCACAACCACCCAACCATTTCTTCACCCAATTAAGTGTGCACCTGTACAGTCCATGAGCAGCCAGCTTCTCCAGAAGAATTCTGTGGGAAACACGTTTCTAAAATTCATTAGAACAACCTCACAGCCTTTCCATCATCTACTAAGCAAAAGTCATGTTGTCTCAGGTGATCAGGTTACTGATTAATATAGTTTAAACTGAAAGGAATGTTGGGGCTAGAACAGACGTATTTGTGTTGCATTTTAGGGAGATACAAGAAATACAAATATTCATGATCTCCTCTAAATTGTATAAAATCACCTTAGTAAGTACTACTCTGTAGTTAAGAATAAATACTAATCCAAAATAATGAAACATTAACCAAAATAACGTCAGTTCCCACATTACTCAATCCAAATGACATTATAACTTTCACTGTTTCTTCAAGTTGCTTGGTATACTTAAAATGGACATCTAATTATTTAGTAAGCCATTATTCCACTTAGGTAATTACCAGACTTGGCTTTATTTCTCAATTTAAGGCTGACATGCTTTGAAATTCTGATTGAGCACCAAGAAACACTGCATCTGCTGTGTAGCAATAAAAGCAATGCCACATACAAGCATGTACTCAAAGCTGACAACTAACGCAAGAGATCTCCCTCATCACAATATAAATTATAGCACTGTATATGCAATTAATTGTAAACATGCACTCAAAGGCATACTTGGAAGCCTATCCAAACCTACAAAAACATTATTTGCTTTGCAAAACTTTGATACTGTGAATTCCGTTTATCGCATTACTAGTGAGAGATATTACGTACTTGAAATGCCACCACTGTATTAATCTCAGATGAGGATGAAGAAAGGTTCTTACGCACTTTTCAGTGCAAATCCTGTAATAATTAGTTTGGGGGTTTTTGTTTTAAGATAGAACGTTCCTGACATTGTTAAATTGTGTGTAAAATGACTTGTTATTTTTACTTATTTCACTGCTAATCATGATTTTTAACATGTATGTAAACCAGTCCAAGAGAACTTGAAAAAAAGCTGTGGTGCACCAACTAGTAGAATTATTCCAAGTGTAACATAGAATTAATCATGTTAAAATACAGTATGCTAGAATGCTAATGTAGAATTCAGTGTGTTTAATTCTGTAAAATTCTACAGTAATTTTGATTATAAAACTCCCTCACCAGATAGTGCTAGATTTGATCTAATGTTTCTTGACATACCTAGAAATAATTCTATTGATTCAAACAGACTCTCAGGCTGGGGCCCCAGTTTTAAGAGTTTATTATCTTCCTTCAGGCACACTGTAACTTCTTTGGCATAATGCATACAGAAACAACAACTACAAAGCTAATGTGCTACAGCTAATGCCCGCTATCCTGACCTTATTTTCTACCTGTAGTTTTACTATCTACTTGTATCCAATAGTTGTCTTTCATCTATTTAGGAGTTCTTTGTGCTCAGAGTTATCTTTAGTTTGAGTAGGCACTGCCTAGCACAACATATACATTCTGCCACAAGACACATGGTTAGGATTCTTGAATATTGCAACAACAGAGAACAACACTGAGACTTCAATTATTCAATTACTTTCATTCATCTGCTTTAGTATTGATACTGTGTGCTAGTCTTATAAGCTAGAGATCAAAAAAGCATGTATACACAAGGGAAATTTTCCACTGATGTTAATTACTTCTTCATAGATTAGATTTGATTCAGATTCCTTGTACATCAAAGTATATCTGATCACATTCAAACAACATAGTGTCTGAGTCATACAGAATATCCTCACTATCACTAACACCAGACATTGAGTGACAGTCTGTATTGAACAAAGATGCGAAAGAACTGAATGTGCAACTAATGAACTAATGTCTTTTACTCATCATATGAAACTATCAGTGGAAGTCTCTGTTAAATCATTTTGAACGTAAAAAGTTTCTCCAGAAACAAAAGACTAAAAAAAATCATTGAATCAAGCAGAAACAAGTACCTGCTTTTCTAAAAACAGCATTTCCTCCATAGAAAAAAGTTCCACTCACACCACTTTCCTTATATCACCAATAAGTGTAGAGAAAAACTTAAATCGAGTACAGAGAAGTTATTGAAGTAAAGGGTCAAACAGGTAAGGTAAGGTAATAAAACAGGCAGAAAAAAAGTGGTATGTAGCAGAAGCCTGAATTGTTTTATGTGTAATGATGGTTTATTTCTGATAGAAAAAGCACTGAAATACCACAGGATAAAACATTACAATGTGAAATGCTATAAGCATTAGACTTTGCCATTACTTTCTATACAGTTGCAGTATCTGACAACTACAGAAAGCTTCTGGGAAAATGTCGGGCACAATGTCTGGCACAAACATATACATACATACATATATACACACACATACATACACACACATATATAAACTGCTGAAATTTACTTCACCTGAAAACCAGGAAAACACCAAAATTCCCAAAGAAGCTTCACAGACAAGTGTTGGGTCTCACACCTAACACAAATCGTTTATCTAAAGTATTGCTCATGAGAGAAGCAGAAAGCATGCTAGCATCAGGGTTAAATAAGTACCAATCTGGCTGCGTTAAGAAAAATATCTTTCCTAAAACATAACACATATTTGAGTATTTATTTGTATAGTTACAAATTAAGGAAGAAGGTTACATTTTAGAACAAATGTAGTACATATAATGGTTACTGTAGCTTACTCTGTGTTCTTATAATTTCACATAACCTATTTATATTCTTTACAGCAGCTTTGCATTTATGAATGGCACCAAGTGACCCTTAGAGTTTCAAGCAGATTAAAAATGCTATTTTTTGCCAACAACATGCATAATGCATGCCCTACAATAACCTATATCTGTCAAAATTGATTGCAGCATCTGCTATTTCCAAACAATGCAGGACATGGTTTGTGCTTTGAGTGGGGATCATTTTAACATACAGTATAACGACAGTATAGGAGAATAAAGTGCAAGGGTGAATTTGTGGATATTATATTAACACAAAGGCATAAAACAACTTTATCTATACCAAATATGCATTCCTAGTTAACGTGAGTCTTGATGTAAGAATTCCTCTTTCCCTAGGAAAAATAGAGCCTCATCACCAAACATTCATAATGTAATCCAAAAGCATGTTTGAAGGAAGCCTCTTGACTCCAAGAAACTTTGAATTTGAAATAGATTTTTTCAACAATCAGCCAAGGCCACATCTCCGTATTTCCAGAATCACAACAGAAAAACAAATGCCTTTCTAACAGGAAATGATATGAAGACTCCCTAATTCAGCCCTTTCTTTCAAGAGGAGCATGCTTGGTGTCCATCTGGAAACTCTGAGCTTGCTTTCAGTTCCTTATTTCTTACAGCTGTAAAAATATAGAATGCAGCAAAAACAAGGAACAGGTTGACAATCTGTGACTGATAAGTGTCCCCATGGCCAAGACCAGAAGTAGTACGCCATTTCAGTTCTCAGAGCCTCCTGCCTCCTTAATGTCTCATCCAGCAAACAAAGGCTAAGTAAACCATGACAGAAACTCCTTGCACCATCAAAATAAGTGTTTGAACTGTGATATTAACAGCACAAACAAAAGACAGACTGGCAAAGGAGATCTCCCTTTTAAATAAAAGCAAAGGAGACCAAAATTGGCATTTATAGCACAGTAAACAAAGTTTGTAAAGATTATGAAAATTTCAGATCAAGAAGTACAGCTGCATATGTTAAAATATTAGAGTTATCATTAAAAAAAAAAAAGGAAAATCACTGGGTTGATAAAAATAGCAATGTGAAAAGCAGGTGGACAGTGCTAACTCCACAAAAAGAGCATCCACAACAATCTGCTGATTTTATAAACCAGAAAAAACCATAGGCTTTGCCCATATTTCTTGTGAACATCTTGGCCCAATACTAGTATTATTAGAAGCTAATTAATGGAAAGTCCCTCTCTGAGCTTGGACTACATAAAAACAAAGTCATTTGACTCTGTTGATATTTTTCGAATCAGCCATTGTTGCTCTATGTCAATCAGAGTTTTAAATCCTTGTTCATAATTAATTCCTTGCAGAATTAAAAGTAATCTGGATTCTTCTCCCTTGCATTTTATCCAGAGAGCTGTTGCTTAATTTCAAATCAGTGTTATCTACTTTTGCAACCATGGAAGTCAATTGCATTACTGATAAGGGAAGAAATTATCTATAAGGACTTCTCACTTGGTGAGAAGAGAAAGAAAAATACCATAATAACTTACTTTAAAAAAAAAAAAAAAACCATATATGATTTTTGGGTCTGTCTGCTAAAAACATGAAATAAAATATTTTTATTCTTGTGCTTGTTTCAGGTTTTTTTTTTTTTTTTTTTTTTGGGGGGGGGGGGGTTGTTGTTTTTTTCTTTTAGGCTACTCATGGATATGAAACATGCCAGCACAGTCTAAGTGCACTACTCAGATTGGCAATTATTTAAATACTTACTACTGGACAAAAATTAGTTCAATGAATAGGTACACTGACATACCTTAAATAAGATGTTTTAATTTAACTTATAATTCTCTCAGTCTTAAGTCATTATTTTTATAAGTCATCATAATTAATGTTCTAATTTTAGACATCGCACATAAACCTTATATCTAGGTAAGATGACTGAAACATGGAGGGTGACCAAGAAACAGTTCTGTTTATCTTCTCATTAGCTCTCTGGTTTTGAGTAATATTCAGTTTCTGCTGTTTCATTCAAATTTGACACCAAAGACTCCAGGAAGGTGATTATTAAAGCATTTAATGGCTACCTTTCTCAACAGCCTGAACTCTTGATTATACAGCCCAGCCAGGACTCTCATCTACAAACAGAACTCACTAGCACGAGCGGAGGAAAACTTAACACATCTCGTGATGCAGATGATAAATTCATAATACATTCCAAATCACATTCAGTAAACATTCATACTTCTCTTTCACTTTGAGACAGAGGATTTCTGCCATTCTACAGGACAAAGAGAACTACTGAAGCAATTACAGTTCTCTAACCAGGTTCTCTGTGACAATCTTTCAACTGCTCCTACTATTGCATCTCCTCAAAAAAAATCTTGAAGCAGCACTCTCAGTTCTCTCCAGTCTTTTACTGCCTGTCAAACTTCTATTTCCTGTAATTATTCAGACTTTATTATTTTGTTGGTTTTTTCTTCCTCTAATGCTGCACACATAGGCTGTATTCTTGGTAAATACCTCTGCAAAAATGGTAACTTGTCAACTCAAATGAAAATGTATGTGAGTAAAATATCTACTTGCCAAACAGTCTGACCAACAGCCTGTTACCAGAAGCAGAAAAACACTGTAAATCAAGGAGACCTTTCACACTGCTTTGGAAGACCTGGATGTGCCCTATACAGATAACTGTGGACTGTAAATGCAAAAAAACCCCGATGTTTAAAATAACAAAAACTTCATGTTCAATTGCAGTGAATCAGCACTTTAAATGATGACTAGAAATGGCCAATTATAATTAGTGTATTATGTGAACAAGGAATAATCAAATTTCAAAAAAATATACTGTTTTCTTCTGTATGGCCAAATGAGCAACATAAAATTTCAATGTTATCTCATCAATGAATTGGGAATATAAATTTAAAAAACAAAGTTCCATCAGAATTAAGAATCTTCGTTACTTCCTCAAGAACCAAGCAAAATTTTTAGCATATGAATTAAAAACCGTGCTAAAATGAAGTACTGCTTTATATAAAAGCACAAGGTATGAAAACTAACTACTGTTAATTACCATGCTTTTTAATGTGGTCCCACAGAAGGGCATGGCATTCTAAAAGGTGTTCTTGTTCAAACGAGTACCTGCCCTAAGGAGCTAACAATTTTTAGCACGCAGATACAATAGATGAACTATGAAGTATATGCAAACAGAAGACGACTGTGCAGGAAAAGGCTCTGAAAAGCAAGGATAAATCTTGCAAGATATTCCGGAGAGGTAACTACTTTGAGCTGTATCTTTGATACCATCTCCAGCAGGTCCAGGGATAACTCTGTGGCAAGCAGTCAGAAGAAAACAGCTTGAGAACAAGAGCACAGGCTTGGACACTAACTATAATACTGTGAAATGCCATGAATCTTGAACAGGAACCCTTGATATTTTCCTATTGGGAATGCTCTTGGTCGGTTAAGAAACAAGAAACAAAACTGTTGTCCTTTCTAAACAAATACACTGTGGTTACTACGTGATCGCTCAGTCCTTCCTGCAGCGTGCCCAAAAGCACAGCCTGATAGGAAGCAGCCCTACCTCCCAACAAGTCTGTTCAGCACAAATGGAATTAGTCATTCCGCTGACTACACCATCCATATACTTCAGTAAATCACAGACAGCAAGATGCACATTTCAATATATGAAAATGCAGACTTACGACAGTTAGAAGCTTCTAGAGGTCTCAAACAATTTATAAACACGAATTGTTGAAAATGTGCTGAGATTTAATATATCAGGCACTGCAAAAATTAAATTAAACATTAAATTATCTTTCATATTATTTCTTTTGTGCCCAACATTGACCAACAGCATCTGCCTCTAAGATTAAAAAAAAAAAAACACCTTACTCTCAGTTTCTTCTACTTAAATAAATTCTTGGCAGAAGAGCTGCTTTAAATTATTACATAACATGAGCGGGAAGTGGCCTATACTTGATAAAAGAGACAGCTTCCAGCAAGAGACAGACTAATTTCACTTGCACACATCCTTTTTGTAATGCCACACAGTTCTTCAGCATTCTAAGTTAAACACTTCCATGATCTTCCTTCTCGAACTACATTTCTTTTTGATGACCTCTCATTATGGCAGATATACCTTTTAGTTCTTAACATACATCACTTACACTATTTAGAAGAAAATCTCAGCCCAGTGTAGACTCTTTACAAGGAAGCATCTATAAATGAACACTGTTTGAACATAGCATTAAGAAAAAAAAAAAAAACAGTGTAGCTTTGTCTGAAAATCTGCTTTCAAAAAGTAACCGTCTACACAGGTTGGGTTTTCTTGTTTGCTAAGAAACAAGCACAGGGAGGAGAAGCTTGCATGGGGAAAAAGGACTACCACTTGTGGTAGCAGCATGCAGTCACATTAAAAAAACCACCAGAGATCAAACTGACCTCAGCAAAACAGATCCAGTTGGTTCTTTCTCCCAAATACAGTGCTCTAACAAGGAATGCCCTTTACATATTTAAATCCCAACATCAGCTATCCTTGAGCTCAGTTGGTATCACTCAACATTTGAGACATCTGAGCCATGCATGCACAGAGCTATTACAGGATTTAAATGCATCTGAAGCAAAGAGCTAACAAAAGCAGCATGCAATGCACAAGAGCAGTCAGAGCCTTTAG